>NC_048218.1:48049892-48124276 GCF_002007445.2 Ailuropoda melanoleuca | reverse complement strand
AAATAGTTTAGTCATGTACTTAATTCTTTCTAAGTTGCATTAATTCAGAAAACATGATCATCACATAATGTTTCTTTTTTTAAATCAAGATTAGTATATGATTCTGCAAGTTATTAAGAAATGCACTCTTTTAGAACTTTATGTTAAATTTTTGTTGGTTTGTCGGTTGCCTTTTTGTTATTATAGCATGTAAGTGTACTATTATTACTTTCCTAGTTGTGGAGTAAAGAAAAGTCTGCTATTGGTTGCCTTTGCACGAAACACCTCTCTGGCATTTTCCTCCGCAACATTTTTCTTGAATCTCAGTTGTGTGTATTTCCAAGTAAGAATCATAGACCTAGCATCTGTGAGAATCACAATGTAGGTTCCATGTTAAGACTTATTTCACTATCTGTTTTTGACTCTTACGTGATATAATTATCTTGTATTGTCAGTATTTCCACAGTACAAATTGAAATGCCAGTTGAACCACTGGGCCTCACAGGGAGGGCCGTGTTTTGGTGGAATCTGTATCACATCTAAGAAGTTCCAGGATGCTTTTTCATTAATTTTGAGTAGTAATTTCCTAAATTATAGTTAGGTTCAAGTTATCCTATAAAAACTTAATATATTTGTGGCATAATATATATAATTAAGAATAACTTTGCTTCATTAAACAATAAATGTATTTATTGGAAAGCTTTTACAGTATTTATCAGTATCTTCCTGAAGTTTTGGGGAGCTTTGAAATGAGGCACCTTATGTAAAACAAACAAACAAAAATCTCTCTTCCCACCAAAGCAAAAAACAAACAAAAAATACAGTCTTACACGACAGCACTTCATAAAGTTCACTTATGAATTTTTATTCTGAGTAGCCAAAAAGATGAAATACTGTTTTTTGACCTACCTACAGCTAGAAATGAGGTAAAACGATGAACCCTGTCTTCATTTTTAAAAAGGTGGGGGTGAGCTCTTCACTCAAGGGAAAACATTGGACACCATAGACCCTGTGGAACTGCTTCTGCTGAAATGGAAGAGATTTCTTGTAACCTGATGCATTCTCCCTCATCCACAAAGTGCATCAGTTGGCCACTTCTCAAAACCAGTGGCTGTGTTGCATTGTACATGTAGAATGAACTAGGGAATTCACTTGTGCGTACACAAGGTGAAGATGAAATGCATTGGCATCCTTTAACTGGCGCATAGTGCCACTTTGTCTGCCTTGTATATACCATTTCTTCAAGCAATAAGGAATTCTTTTTATATCAATTGCATCTTATGAAATAAATAGGATTCTACTTTCATTCTTCAAACCTCACTCTAGTAGAAATTGCACTGAAAAAGGCCAGTTTTCTCCCACCCCCCTTGCTGCTGTCTTATTTTTTAAATGTAAATTGGCAAAGGAAAAAAAAAATATTTTATTTTTGATTGGAAAAAGAATGAGTTTGGCATTTTGATACAATAAAGTAAAGCTTTAAATGAGTTGTGTATCTCATCAAGATTAATCAAGCCTTTCTAATATGCATGGCCCAATCAAAGTTCCTCCTTGGTCTAAATAATTTTAATTAAGCAATTCTACCTTCTGTAGCGGTCATTACCAGGAGATAATTGACTGAATCAGTAATGAAGCATTCGGTGGATGCTAAACAAACAGCAAGGTTAATTATCTGGCAGTGATGGCTGTTGTAGAAATGTAGTGCTGGCCTTCCAAGTTTCCTAATCCCCTGCAGCACCTCTTAGTAAATTATAATAATCCTCATTCAAATATATTGTGCAACTGCCGTTGCTATGCACCATGCAGGGTCAGATCAAGTGATCGAGAACCTCATTTAAATATAATAATGGTGAAGTGTGCTTTTAAAATTAGCCTATTTCTTTTAGGCAGCATGTTTCCTTTCTATCATTTAATTGTTCCTTCAGTTTTAAATTTTGGAATTTTCCAAATTCTGCAGCTTCGTACCAACAGAACTGACAGCAAAGATATATTTTGCTTGGAGATACAGTCCAGAAGGTTTATATGTTGCAATATATAATCCTACAGTTTATCTGATATTTTTATATTCACTCAGCTATTGTTTTTACTCTTCTTCCCATCTTGCCAATAAATCTGTTTGTCCTGGGTTACCTGATAAATCAGACTGTTTTCAAGAAACACACAATTGAATTTTGCATTTAGGTGTATTTTGTGGCTAATTCTATTCACTTAACTTTGTGCTTTAAAAAAAGTAATAAAATAATAGTAATTTTGTAAATGCTTTTAGATAGCAAAAAATGGTATTTGAAATTCATATCAAATTTTCTTTTTAAAGATAAGAATGAATATTCATAAAATAATCTTGAGCTAAGACAATTTGCTCCTTAACCTACAGAAATGTTAAAAGTCCTTCTTTTTTGTATTTTATTTGCTAAGATTCTGAGCATAATCTTTAGACTATTTTCCTAGATCACTGGATTCCTCAGTTTTTAAATTTTCTAAACTCTTGTAGAATTTTGGACATTATAATTGAATTCTTAATATCTAAATATACTAAAATGTAGCTAAAAGATACCTAAATTTTTGTGAGGAGTAATACAGTCTTTTCCTCTTTCCTCTGAATATAAAAGTCAGAGTAATATATGTACCTTGTAGAAATGTTGAACATAAAAGTAATACCAGAAATGTATTCATATGGATTGCATTTGAAATATTATTTACTTTAAGTATCTTTTCTTTTGAGAATACAGTAGATTAATGGACAGCACCCAACACGTAGTGAGTCGCTGGCTGTGCTGACCATCACCAACATTACTATTGTTATTTACACGTACGACGCAAGAGTCAGAGCACAATGTGAACGTTGAAAGGGAGACTATGCTTTTAAATTACATACATGTTCACAAATTTTAACCTGGTATAAATGTCAAGTATAGGCATGAACTACATTAGATTCAGCTGGTTTGGGTATCATTTCCACTGAGCTGATTTCTTGGTGATCTGGAAGCTAAAAGAAACAGTTTTGTTCACAAAAATAAAAAGAGTGCCTATGACTATGGACTTCGCAGGAATCCCTTTGGTAGCCAACTCAGTATGATATAGATTTTTTTTTTCCTTGTGGGAGTTAAAGAATAACCTAGCTTTTTGAAACAACAGCAAGAAAAAAAAAATCCAAAACTCCAATACAAAGATGATACAGCTAGTTTTCTGTTAGAGATGAATGAAAAAAAAAATTCTTATAGCTGCAATGAAGCGAAATCACATGAGATTTAAGAGAGAAGACTTTTCTCCTTTTGAACATTCTTTTCTAGGGAAAAAAAGATTTTCTATGGCACTTGTTTGCTACTGACCCATCTTCACCCATATAACTGAACAGGAAATCTGATATAGTAAATAACAACAACAGAATCTTCCAAGATATCTTGGATATTTCTCAGCTGTAATGGAAACCAAAATATAGCTGACATTAGAGGGAAAAGGGGCACTTTTAGTATAGTCTAAAGCAGAAGTATAAATTATATTTTAGTTGAATTTATTTAAAAGGTTTGTATTAATAAGATAAATATATTCCTCAAACTTGTATTTTAATTATTTCTTCAATACATCTTAAGGTATTTTGTTCTATGTCTTTGTCTCTCTCTTTTTTAATCTATAAACAGCATCATTGATTGCATTCAGTGCGTGGTGTTCTTAGTTGCAGGACATTAGCAGATGCCTGTTTTGTTTCATTTTCTTTTCTTATTTTTTTTAAGATTTTATTTATTCATTTGACAGAGAGAGCACAAGTAGGCAGAGTGGCTGGCAGAGAGAGAAGGAGAAGCAGGCTCTCCACTGAGCAAGGAGCCTGCCTGATGTGGGGTTCGATCCCAGGATGCTGGGATCATGACCTGAGACGAAGGCAGCTGCTTAACCAACTGAGCCACCCAGGCGCACCAGCAGATGCCTGTTTCATCTGATATAGTGATAATTTACTTATCTTAACCAAGTTCACTCACACAGATTTTCATCAGGAGCAGTGGCAATTTCAATTTAATAAGCTTGAAGAAATCCATATTTTTGCAAGGTTATCTTATCATTTTTATATGCATCAAAATTAACAAAAACATTTTTGCCAAACTGACAGCAAACATAGTACACGTTAGAAAACCTAGTTCTGGGGCGCCTGGGTGGCTCAGGCCGTGATCCCAGGGTCCTGGGATAGAGCGCCACATCGGGCTCCCTGCTCCCCTGGGAGCCTGCTTCTTCCTCTCCCACTCCCCCTGCTTGTGTTCCCTCTCTTGCTGTCTGTCTCTCTGTCAAATAAATAAATAAAATCTTAAAAAAAAAACTAGTTCTGAGTTGATTTATAAATTATTTAAAATATATGTCCCATTATTAAAAAAAATAATTTGAGACTTTGTATTCTGTTTTGATTTTTGTTCCAAATACATAACGTTGTTTTAAATTCAACTTCCTACATTTTGCTCCTCAAAAAAATCATCCCACACAGAATATCATCTCAGATCACATATATTCTCCATCTTCCCTGTGATTTAATGAGTTGTGAGATAAGCTAAATTAGAGTCACTAGGAGAATTTTGGTTAGAGATGGACTTGGCCATTGATACACATACGTTTCTACATGCATCAACATAAAGTTTGGGAAGATATTTTGCTTATATTTTGAGGAACATCTATACAGTTCAAGTTTCTCAAATCTATCCACCTGGAAAATTAGCAGAATTAATCCATAAATAATCAAATCAAATCATTTTAATAATTTTAAAATACAAGAATTCTTAAAAGGATCCAAATTAATAGGATTATAGGAATTCCAGCCAGACAAATCAAAGTAATAAAATCCGAAGTGCAGAAAATCACATTTTACACAATAAAACCATGGAAGACACAGGTTTTCATGGTATCCCATTTGACTAGATCCCCAGCCCCATCCTGGGTCATATGTGGTACTAGGAGAAATCTCTTGCAGGATTTCTTTCTCTGGAGACTGATGAGTGAGTCTCAAGCCAAAAGGAGGGAAAACTGTAATTTTCTCTGAGTAACTTCAGGGAAGAAGACAACCACTCAACAATTAGCACCAAGACAGGTAACAAGGAAAAGATGGAGAATGCAGGACATAAAAAAACTAAAAGTGTCTTTTCTCTATGGGGCTAATTCCAGATACTTGACGTTGGCCAGACTTATGTCCCTCCAGATTTCCTACTTTACATAGAAGCCTCCATTTTTGATAGACATTTTATGTGCTTAATAAGTCTCTGTGAAACAAAATGAATTAAAATGTTGAAACATACCTAATATTTTGGAGGCAAATAAGAAACCAAATAGACAAAACAAAATTTTTAAATGTACCCACTTTGAAAAGAGAATTACCAAGTCAAACTACCCATATTCATGGAAGTGATGAGACAATGATTGAAACTGTTTTCGCTATGCAAACGCGTGTTTCCATCTGTGGTCTCAAATCATAATTTTGAGAAATGCTCAAAATTGAACTCACTAATGTGGACCACTGTATCATAGGCACACTCATACACACACACGCATGCACGCACACACTCAAGTGCAACACAAGCATTGTTTCCAAATGTCTGCACTTGCTCAGTGTTTCAGAATGCATATCTGCTAGAAAAATCTCACTGGTTTTATCCCAAGAAAATGAAAATCTTGATAAACCTAGCCAAAGCAAATATACCTATTAACCCTGTCCGTGTTTTGTAATGCACTTCTGATAAAAATTAGTTAATGTATTTTTCTCTTGTTCTAAATACAGAGGCAAAGAAAATAATTTCAAGGATTCCCAAATGCATTATTGTACCAAAATAGATATAATTTACTGTTCTAAATGCTCTTTCAGTCTTTCAGCCATTTTATAGGTATTTGGAATCTTTTAGATTTACTTCTAGAAGAAAAAATCAGTTTTCAATTTTGATTCCAAAATTTCATGTTAGTCATACTACCTTGCTGAGTTATTTGAAAGCTCCCCCCCACCCTGAATTCAATAAAAAGGATAAATAGTTCCCAGAAGTTATTTTTTTGTAATTGACTGCCTATTGACCATGAACTGGACCCTGGCACTTGGAGGCCTTGCCTTCCCCATTACAAGACTGCTGCAAGGACATAGCCTTGACATAGTGATGTTGTGTTGAGAATACCTGAACCATGGTATACGTGACTGAACCCAGTTAAGGTCTCTTTATAAATTTTTAAGGTTTGGCAGGCGGTTTCAGAGATCAATTTTTTTGCTGTCACCCAAGACCATCACCGTGTATAAGTTCCCTTTGCTTATTAAAACTGCCACCCCCAACCTGGATAGGCCTGCCTCCTTTCTTTGCTCTCTCCCTGCACTCACATCTGGGATTAGTTTCAGATTTTATCTGGGATGCTCCTGAGAGGGTTGTGAACTAACAGTAATGTAAGAAACACAAAGTTAAAAAAAAAAAGTTTCAGGGAAAGACAAATACCATATGATTTCACTCATATGTGGAATTTAAGAAACAAAACTAATGTAGAGGGTAGAAAAGAGAGAGAGGCAAACCAGGAAACAGACTTTTAACTATTAGAGAACAAACTGAGGGCTATGAGGGGAGGGGAGCAGGCGGTTGGGTTAAATAGGGATGGGGATTAAGGAGGGCACTTGTTGGGATGAGCACTGGGTGTTATATGTAAGTGATGAATCATATATACCTGAAAGAAATAATACACTCTATGTTAACTATCTGGAGTTTAAGTAAAAACTTAAAACTACAAAAATAATAAAATTAAAATATTTTTTTAAAAGTTTCAAAAACAAATTCAGCCTTTTACTATTTAAAAGAGGGAATTGATCTTTCCTTTTTTGGGGGGTATTTGTCATAGCTGCAAGGAATTTGCAGTATTTGCTTTATTATTTCTCTCCTATGTAAAAGTTACTTTATGTTTTTGCCTGTATTATGTTACTTGTAATACATAAACTACGAGTTATGTAGTCATAAATATGTCAAATAAAGAATTAATATTTTCTAAGTTAAATTATAGTGGGCAGGTTATATTGATTAGTTATAATTTTCATTATATTTTTTCTCTGTCCTGGCTAGTTATGATCTGGCTAACACTAGAGATAGACCAAAATCATTGCAATTAATACAGTTTGGGAAACAATATTATAAACCAAGTTATTTTCATTCAAAAATGTGTTTGTATTTCATGTTTTATTTGAATATCTCAATTGTTTAGTTTATTTCTAAATATTATGTTCATACCTACTATGTACTACTAGCTGGTGATACAGAAATTATTGAAATACCTACTCTTAAATACATTATTTAAGTGGAGAAAGTAGGCTAATATTATAAAAAGATTTGAAAACTATTTTTTTAAAAATATTTATTTATTTATTTATTTTAGAAATAGCGCGAGGTGAGGGTTAGAGCAGAGGGAAAGGGACAAACAGACCCAGTGCAGAGCACAGAGCCCAACACAGGGCTTGATGCAGGGCTCCTTGCAGGCTCAATCTCATGACCCTGAGATCAGGACCTGAGCCAAAATCAAGAGCCAGATGCTTAACCAACTGAGCCACCCAGGCACCCCATTGAGAAGTGTTTAAATCAGAATATGCTTAAGTGTGCCAGGGTTGTACAGAAGTATGATTGACCCAGTGTGGCAAGTGGGGTTGAGAAGATAGGCACAATCTTTTTATTACAGAAGTTTACATCTGTTTGTGATTAGAAAAAGCAGAAGTTGATTGTAAGGAATGCTAACCAAGGAGATATCAGGCAACTTAGACTAGAGACACAATGGCACAAAGGTGTGAAATAAAAGAGCATATTCTTGGAACTACATGTAGGTTGATATAGTTGGCACATATGAGAGAGCAGGGAGTTTATTTTTCCATTGAAAATGGAGAAATATGGGCAATATCATTAAAAGTTTTATGAGTGAGTGACTCAGGAGTTTGGACTTAAAGGATACCATGTTCTTTTATTCTATCAGCCTGAGAGTTGTAGCTGCTTACTGCCGTTATTTATCTCTGGCTTGGCTCACTGCTTGCTTGCTTGCTTGTTTGGTTTGGATGGTTTTCAACACTTACAACATGAATGTAAGCAGCTTTGTAGTTTACATTTCCTCTCTTGGACCACAGCCATGGCTCTATTTTACTGACTCAGCATTGACCAATATAAACTCTTAATCATAGTGTCACTATGAACATTCTTGTGCATGTTTTCCTGGCGCACATCAGAAAAAGTTTACTAAGGCTGCATGTCCAGGACAATACACATTGCCCACATGTAGCTGTATTTAAAATGTGGTCGTTACAATTTGGGTGTGCTCTAAGTATAAAATAGACACTTGATTTTTGAAGACAGTTCAAAAAATAAAGAATAGTAATTATCTCATAAATAATTTTATATTGATCACGTGTTAAAATAATATTGAAGATACATTGAGCAAAAAATACATTATTAAAGTTTGGTATCACCTATTATTTTTTAATATGGCTACTAGAAAATTTAAATTTACATATTGGACTTGCATTTTCCTCTTTGATAGAGTTTCTCTAAGGTGTATGACTAGGGGTGGAGAGTCATGTACCTTCATCTATCTTCATCTTTACTAGAACATGTCAAATGTTTTTCCAAAGTGGTTGTAACATTTTACACTTTCATCAGCAGTGCATAAAATTTCCAAGTTGCTCCACATCCTTTCTTATAGTTTCTATTTCATTCTTTTTAGTTTGGGTTAATCTAAGAGTATATAATCAATGCATTTATCTGGTCACTAGTGACTTGTGTACGTTTTCATGTTTGTTTAAGTAGTATTTTTGCATAGCATCTTCTGTTAGCATTCTACATTTCTACAGTATTGACAAGTGAATATTTGTAGGTCATGGAGCCCTTCAGAGGAAAGCTAATTTTTATAATTTTTTACAATATGTAGTCATTTTTATAACTGCCTGGTGAACCTCCTAAAACATTAAACATACAGATATCCAAGCAACATGAAAATAGGAAACTCAAATAGTTTACTCAGATTTAGCTGGTTTTAGATTTATATTGGCATGGACCATATCTCCAAACTAGACAGATATATTTGAAACAGGTCTGGTGTTTTAACTTTTTAAAGAAGAATGTTAATCTTTTTACTCATACAAATGTAAAGAATGAATTTCTCTCCATTGTCAGAGCTTTAAAACATAGTGTATACAGCCAGAATTCTATTTCACCTGTCTCAGGGCTTTAGAGACAGGGAGCAGATGTTTGTTGGAGAGCTTATTTTATAGCAAATCTTGATTTCAAGGTGCTGAATCTCTTATGAGAAAAACAAAGCAATTTGGATATATTTACCATTGAAAGAAGTGCTTACAATTTAAAGCTGTCAGCAAATTATCCTTCACACTCATCATAAATTCAATTTATTGAAACTCACCTTGTGATCATTTTCAGGCTTTTATACTCTCAAATTGAACAGAGCATCTAACCAATGGTAGAGTCTGTAAAAGAAAGGCAGGTCCAATCGCAAATCATTTGCTCCGAAAAGTGCATTCAGCCCGAGGTTGCCTCTGATGCTCCATTTCTTGGCAGCACATAAATAGATGTAGTTTTTACTCTTTATGCAGGTCTGGTAGGTGAGCATACAAGACACTGGGAAGAAGAGCAGTCATCATGAAAGTCTGAGAAAACCAAGTTTTAAAATGTTTCCTGTGAGCAAAAGTGAAGTGGGTGGAATGAAATGCATATGTTCGTGGACATGTGAGCCATAAAAAGAACCATTAGAAGAAACATACGTTTTTCGACTTTCATCTATACCAGTTTAAACATTAAGTATTAAAACATTGAGACTGTCATGAACATTATTAATTTTCACTTTGAGTTGTGCTAGATACAAAGTAACAAGATAACTGAAATTATAAATTCTAGGTTCCTAGCTTTAAAAATGAGAAAAATATATCAAAACTAAAAGCATGTGCTTAACATATTAGACTTTCAATATTGTCTATAAATCATCTGACACTTTTATGAGAGGGGAATTTAGCGTCAAAATAAGTAAACAGACTAAATTTAACCATCAATATCTATAAAAGAGATGCCTTTCTGTATATTTTCTAGAACCTTTAAAGAGAGAAAGTTATGTACTAAATAATTAAAATATTTATAACAAAGTCTTATATAATTTATAGAAACACAGTCTCTTCTTTTAATCCATTTACTCTCTTCCTTGAGCTTGGACAGACTTTTCAGCATAAAACACTATGCATTTATCGTTATTATAACTTACTTGTCTCAAACCTGTGCCTTTTACCAGCCTGTGAGTTCCCTACAGAAGGGACAGTGTCAGATTCCCAGTTCATATATATTAGAAGCCCGAAAAATTAAATGACAAAATTAATGAATAAGTGAACAAACTTTCAGTTATAAGATTAATAATTTATGGGGATCTAATGGACAACATGGTGAATGCAGTTAACATTGTATACTTGGGGGCACCTGGGTGGCTCAGTCCTTAGGTGTCTGCCTTTGGCTCAGGGTGTGATCCCAGGACCGCATCAGGCTCCCTGCTCTTCTGGGAAGCCTGCTTCTTCCTCTCCCACTCCCCCTGCTTGTGTTCCCTCTCTCACTGGCTGTCTCTCTCTGTCAAATAAATAAATAAAATCTTAAAAAAAACCCAAAAACATTGTATACTTGAAATTTTCTAGGAGAATAACACACACACACACACACACACACACACACAAGGTAACTATGTGAGGTGATGGATGCGTTAACTAATTTTATTGTGGTAATCATTTCGCAATACATACACATATCAAATCATGTTGTAAATATAAATACAATAATATATATTTATAAAGTATAGATAATATATTTACATATAATAAATATATTTATATATAAGATATTTATATATGTGTAATGTAATATATAACATTTGTGCGTAAAATGTAATATATAACATTTGTGCAGAAAATGTGCAATATCACATTGAAATTCATACTGTTTCAGATCTCATTTTAAATTGCTGTGCATTCTTTTATTTTAATCATATATTTTGCATACAGCTTTTACTTCTAGCCATGACATGAACAAAGAAGCTTTTTACAGGACTTTATCTGGCTCCCAGCACAATATTGAAAGTATTAAAAGTATTTGGCTCTCAAAAGCATGGGAAAATAAAATAAATTAAATGACATCCTGCAGGAGAGAATATCTAAGGAAATAAAAAAAGCAGTGGGGGTACCTGAAATGGAGCCTGCATTGGGTTCCACACTGAGCATGGAGCCAGCTTAAGATTCTCTCTCCCTCCTTCTCTACCCCTTCCTTCCCCAACTCTTGCTCACTCTCTCTCTTTCTCAAAAAGAAAAAAGAAAAAAAGAAAAAGGCAGTGAAAATATGTGAGAAATGAAGTGGTATTTCTCTTAGATTTGGTGGGAAGAAAATAATGATGCGTATTACTTTGATTAGTGGATATTTGCTATAATGCATTATATTTACAAAACTATATATGAGGTTACATATTCTGACCATAGTATTTCTCAGTCAGTATAAAACATGTTAGAATGGGGGCGCCTGGGTGGCACAGCGGTTAAGCGTCTGCCTTTGGCTCAGGGAGTGATCCCAGCATTATGGGATCGAGCCCCACATCAGGCTCTTCCGCTATGAGCCTGCTTCTTCCTCTCCCACTCCCCCTGCTTGTGTTCCCTCTCTCGCTGGCTGTCTCTATCTCTATCGAATAAATAAATAAAATCTTAAAAAAAAAAAAAACATGTCAGAATGAGAACCTAGTGTCCACTGGTATAAGGGACTGACCCAGAATTACACACATGCTCAACTAGAGTAGCGGCAATACAAAATTTTGTTTTATCTTCCTGAAGTGTAGCTCCTGGAGTAAGTATCAGATAAACTGATTGTAGGAGGAAGCTATTAGAAGAAAACATCTCTATTAAACCACTGAAAAGAGTTAAAACTGTGATTTAGATTTCATTTGAAAGATTGCTTCTGCTCTTTAGTCTTTGAATTTGTGTACATTACCCTTGATATATTTCAGATTCTAAATATCTAGACAAATGGGAAATTTCCATAATGCTTCCCCTCCCCATATCTCATTTTTTGTTTTTATTGCAAATTTAGATAGCAATTTAGAAAATTATTTTTCCATAACTATTGGGCCAGTTTGGGGATTAAAACATGCACTAAAATAAATAAAGTTATTGCCTGAGTTTAGTCCTGCATTGCTACTAAGGCCCAGGAATTTGTTCCTCCTCTGCTCTACACAATGTCATCATATTTCTAAGGGTTGTATATCTGATGTGCTTATCTTCAAAAGCAACATTGCAGGAAATGAGTATATATGACAATTTGGGTAGCTAATTCACCCTTTAAAATTGTATTTAATATTGAAAACATTTCAACAGATTTCATTCATAATCACAAACTCCATGAATTAAATAAACAAATAGAAATAATTAAAAATACTAACACTCAGCACCTATTCGGTTAAGAAAAGGAGTAAAAATAATTGTTGTTTCACAAAAGAAAAAGTATTGTTCTCAAGTTGAAATCAAAATGAAAAGAAAGAGGCCACAAACGAAAAATTTCTGTGTGTGTTTCTATGAGCTATTTTATATAAGTTCAGCCATGGTAATTCAAAACTTTTTAAGCAACACAGCCCAATTTAATAAATAGTTTTCTCTGAGATCTGTGTGTTTTATCAAAATCGTCAAGCTCACTTACTCTTTCTTTGACTGTGTTCAGTCTACAGATGTGCCCATCAAAGGCGTTTTTCATTTTGTGACTGTGCTTTTGATTCTTACATTTTCCTTTGTATCTTCCATAGAGTCTCCATGTCTGTACTTTCATTGACCATCTGTTCTTGCATGTTGTGTACATTACCACCATGACCATTAAAATATTAATTAGTTATTTTAAGTTCCTTGTCTGGTAACTCCAACATCTGCATCATAACTGAGTCTTGTGATGCCTACATTTTTTTCAGACTGTGTTTCTTCTTACCTTTTAGCATACCTTGTCCTTTTTTGTTGTCGTTGAAAGTTAGATATCATTTATTGGATATAGGAACTGAGGTAAATATACATTTAATGTAAGGTATTTTGTCAATCTGACTAGGAGTCAGTCTGTGTTAAGTACAGCTATATAAGCTGTAGGTGCAAAGACTCTAGAAATTCTGCTACTGTCCTTCCTCTTGTGTCCCCCATTATCTTTGGGCTTCCCTAAACACTCCTTTTTAGTTGGAATCTCTGTTTTGTCGTGCTTTCAGCTGTAATCCATAGTTACATTGGAGCTCTGTTGATGTGGTGATAAATGTGAGGGAGGAGAATCATTCTGTAATCTTATGATTAAATCTTAGACTTTTAGTGGGCCTGTGGTTGTTTCTTAGCTTCTCCCACAAGAAGGTTAATTATGCAAAACTTGGAAATAAACACCATAAATTACTGGTTTGGCCTTGATTCTTTTTTCTCAGAACAGAGTTTAATTTTTAGATTTTGTCTGGTAAAGATGCAAATCACCCCAGTGATTGTGGTCTTTGTGGTCCCTTAGTCAATAATCAGTTTTATATTTAAGCCACTATGGTTTTCCCAACATTACTTTATTAAATTATCTATATATACCTAGCTTTTAAAACACCCTTGAGATTAGTTTAACATATATCTGGTTCAATTATTAATTAATTGGTTAATTAAAATCTTTGAGAAGTGTTCATGTATATGTATTTGCTTTTTTACCTTTTTTGAAAATTATACTTTTATACTTTAAAGAAAACCTAAAGAAATTACATATAAACAAACTACCAACCACATTTTCTAACATAAGCACAAATAAAACCTATATGGAAATGCAAAAATAATACACTCCCCTACATAACTCTCTTGTTAAATAAATTCAATGGCATATTATAGACTATTCTGAAAATAAAAAGATAGCAGCATTATACAAAATAAGGTGTGCAACCTAATCATTTGCTATAGGAAACCTTATATATTAAGTGCTCATAAGAAGAAAAACAACTTAAAGGAATTAAAAGGTCAATTTGATCATCAAAATAAACATAAGAAAAGAGAGACTTTTATACAAAATAAGGAAATTTAATATTTATGTAAATTCAAAAGATTGAAAACATAAACACCAATAATATTTTGTGAATTTTGATTATTAAATAAAAGAGAAATGAAATACAAGATTAGTAACAAAAGGCTATAACAATATGTGTATAATTTGAGGGAAGAATGTGAAACTTTTAATAGTATATTAGATTACTCACAATGCTAATATAATTTAAATATTAATAGCATGTACTTCTTTCAAAGAAATATATTGTAAAACTGATTTCAAAATTGATGGGAAAATGTACAAAAAAGGTTGGGGGAGAAAAGGACATTTGAACAAAGAGAAATGCTGCTCTAGATAGAATAATGGTTAAGGAAAGCCTCTCTAAAATGATAATATTAAAGCAGAGATCTGGATGAAAATAGAAAGTGAACTACTCAAATACAGCTAGAGATAAAATTTATAGGTAGAGGTAAGAGCAATTGCAGACAGTAAAATAAAACAGAATGACTTGACATATTTAAGAAATAACAAAAAGGACATTATGGCTTGAGTGAAGTGAATAAAAAATAGAGGGCTAGATATAATGCCATTATAGATTTGAAATTTAATGCCATAACTGTTGCACAAATTAATTTTGTGTAATTATCTTTAGAAAAATCCCTGTACTAAGTGATTATAAATGTTTAAAATAACTAATTCTTAAGTTATTTCAACATTTCCATGTTATAGAAAAAGGTGAAAACCTATAATAATGAAAAAGATACTACAGAATATAATTTATTAATATTTATGTGAATATTAAGTACAACTTTAGAAACTAAGCTAACAAAAATATTTGAAAGCTCTGGAAGTTTAAGAGAGTGAACTATTTATTATTCAAGATTAGGAAATGTGTTAGTATAATCCATGGGCAATAGTAAGTCAAAGAAAAGTAGAACCATCACAAGACCTAAAAAAGTATTTGATAAAATTTAGAATTTGTTCATCTTAGAACTAACAACAAAGCTGGTAAAGTAGGCATTAATAACACCCACTAAAAAAATACAATAAAATCTGCCTAAAACTATCAGTCAACATTTTCTTAATAGTACATATCTAAAAACATTTCAATTATTATCAGAAACAAAAGAAATTTTACTATGACTCCTGACAGTCACATTATTTGACAATTCTAGTCAGTATGACATCTAGTAAAAATGTAGGTATTACTTCTAAAAAGGAAAATAATTATTCTTTGCTGGTGATACAGTTGACAATTTGTACTACCAGATGTGTTATGAAAATTTAGTAAGGTAGTTAGACATAATATACATTTTTCTCTACCCAATAAGTGAAAAAGTATGTCCTTGAGAATATAATGGAGAAAACCTGCCATTTCCATAGGGGAAAAATTCTAGAAATTAAGAAGGAAAGCACACAACCTATATAAGTTATAAAATGTATGTCAAACATCAAGATATATTATAATTAAATCTGCAAAATATAGTGATTTTTTTTCCCACTCAGTGGAAAGGAGAGTCCAAAAGTGATAGTATAAGGTAGGAAACACAAAAGGAGTAAAAACGAATATTTCTCTAAAATATAAGTCAAGGAATTCAAACAAAAATGATATAAAGTATAATAACATACCTAAAACATGGGAAGAGTAAGAAAAAAGAATGGGTTCAAAGATAAATGACCATCAGCTTAATAAAAACTACTGTATGTGGAAGTTATATACAAACATAATGGTAACCATAAATCAAAAACTACTATGCAAAAATAAAGAGAAAAAAAATCCAAATATATCACTAAGGAAAATCAGCAAACATGAAAGACAAGAAACAATCAGAAAAAAACTTCAGAAACAATAAAAGATAAAAGGCAATAAATAAATATCTGTCAATATTACTCTGAATGTAAATGGACTAAACACTCCAATCAAAAGACACAGGGTGACAGAATGGGTAAAAAAAAAAAAGTGAAGTAGGAGGCATCACAATTCTGGACTTCAAGTTATATAACAAAGCTGTAGTATTCAAAATAGTATGGTACTGGCACAAAAATAGATACATATATCAATGAAAGAGAATACAAAACCCAGAAATAAACTCATAAGTATATGGTCAGTTAATCTTTGACAAAGCAGAAAAGACTATTCAATGGGAAAACAACTGCCTCTTCAACAAATGGCTTTGGGAAAACTGGACAGTAACATGTGCAAGAAAGAAACTGGATAACTTTCTTGCACCATACACACAAAAGAATTCAAAATGGATTAAATACCTAAATGTGAGACCATTTTGAAACCATAAAAATCCTAGAAGAAGACATAGGGAGTAACCTTTTTGACGTCGGCCATAGCAGCTTCTTACTAGACACATCTCCTGACGCAAGGAAAACAAAAGCAAAAATAAACTGTTGGGACTACATCAAAGTGAAAAGCTTCTGCAAGGTGAAGGTCACAATCAGCAAAACTAAAAGGCAACCTACAGAATAGGAGAAGATATTTGCATATGACATATCCAGTAGAGGGTTAGTATCAAAAACATGTAAAATTATACAGCTCAACACCCAAAAAACAAATATTCACATTAAAAAATGGGCAGAAGACATGAACAAATATTTCTCCAAAGATATATGGATGAACAACAGACACATGAAAGATGTTCCTCATCACTTACCAACAGGGAAATACAAATCAAAACAACAATGAGATATCACCTCACTCTGTCAGAAGCTAAAATCAACAACACAAGAAACAATAGGTGTTGGTGGGGATGTGGAGAAAAAGGAAACTTCTTGCCCTGTTGGTGGGAATGCAAACTGGTGCAGGCAATCTGGAACACAGTATGTATTTTCCCCAATAAGTTCAAAATAGAACTACCCTACCATAGTAAAAACGGCGCTACTGGGTATTTGCTCAAAGAACACAAAAATGCTAATTCAAAGGGGCACATGCACCCCTATGTTCATAGCAGCACTATTTATGATAGCCAAGTTATGGAAGCAACCCAAATGTCCATTGACTTGATTAATGGATAAAGAAGTTGTGATAAATTATATATATATATATATATATATATAATTATATATATATATATGAATATTATTCAGCCATAAAAGAGAATGAAGTCTTACCATTTGCAACAATGTGAATGGACCTAGAGAGTGTAATGCTAGACAAAATAGGTCAGTCAGAGAAAAATAAATAAACCATATGATTTCACTTATATGTGGAATTTAAGAAACAAGCAAAGGGAAAAAAAGACAAACCAAGAAACACACTCTTAATTATAGAGAACAAACTATTGGTTACTGGAGGGGAGAGACATGGGATGATGGGTTAAATAGGTGATGGGGATCAAGGAGTGTACTTGTGATGAGCACAGGGTGATATATGGAATTGTTGTGTCACTATTTTGTACACCTGAAACTTATATAACATTCTATGTTAACTATCTGTAATTAAAATAAAAACTTAAAAAAATAAAATATGTCATAAATGAAGTATTGAATACACAGAGAAACATTATTATTAAAATGGAAGACTCATTATCAAAAGGATCCTAATTGCCCCCAAATTGTCTATATATGAAATGCAGTTTCACTTGAAATTTTATTATGATTATTTTAAACATGACCAAAAAAATTCTAAAATTAGTCAAGATGAATAAATGTGTAAAATAATCTTACAATAAAAATAAATTAGAAAATAATTTGGGAGAATTGGAATTTGGAATTTTCTTCTCAATAATTATAACAATGTGATGCTGGCACAGGAAACGACAGACATAACAAACATAATTGAAATGTAGTTATAACGTTGCTATTTTGAATATCAAGAAAAAGCGGTTCTTTTAGTATTTTAGAAGTGCAGCTAAAACAAATCTCTGATTGTACCCTTATTTAGAGGGTCCAAACACAAATTTCCAATCCACCTATGAAGAGATAAGTGCAGTGGAGATTTTAACATGGTGCAGAAAAACAATGTTGGATAGTATAATATATAATTATAAAACACATTCCCGCAGTCTTTTTCTTGTCAAATAAACTAAGGAGGAAGGCAGTAAAGATGCAGGAATGCCAGGTTGGTAGAACCAGGATGTGAGGCCATATGTGGTGTTTCACACCCTTGGATGTCAAAGTCACCTAGATTTACAGAGCTTGAGATGAAAACTCTGAAAAAGGGCACACTCTTTATTGAATGAAGAAAGATGATCAGGAATTAAATAGATGATAGTGATGAAGATGAATGAAGAGGTGTTTTAGTTTAAACAAAATGGAGAACCAGTTTTAAGTTTGGAGAAATGTGATCCAGGGCAGAGAAGAACAAGAAGTTACCTGACTTCACATCTTGATTGTCATTTATATTTGTCTTTGACTTCCTCTTCATTTTTTCTCTCAACTTTACTGTTCTTCTTTTGTTCCCCCCCACACACACACTTTTTTTTTTTTAATGAATCTAAGTTATTGATTGACTTTTTATAGTTTGGTATAAAGTACAACTTGTCCTGCCTCAGAGAACCCCAGTTAACTCACTTGGGCCTCAAAACCTTAATTTTATGACCTTTCAGTTTGACTTATAATGATTAAGATGTTTGTTAGCCCAATCAGAAATAAACTAATGGTAAATATTTCAGCTGATATATAACTGTTGAAAGAAAGCAAACTTCTTAATGTCCAAATTTAGTATAAGATATGATATTACCCACCCTAATATATGTATTGATATTGGTAGTACAAAAATATAATTTCGCTTAAGTTCATGAAGATTAGATGTGTTGGTGTGTGTGTGTATTGCACATATTTACAGGTTTGCATATAGGAACCTTTTCTTATCAGTAAGGCAGGGGGACTCTCTTATATAGAGATTAAGGTAATTTAGGCTCATCTGCAGTAGGCCCATTGAATAGCGAACGTTAAAGTATGAAGATTCTTGTTCAAATATACATTATTCCTCTCACAGCCACTGAAAATATAATGGAGTTTCCTATTTCTTTTTTCATGCCAGTCATGAGGGGAAAGATACTGTATTCAATTTCGATAGTATTTAACATGTGGTTTCTGAGTGAAAAACTTTTAGAAGTTGGCTCAAGATAGCAGTTGCCTGTAGTGACACATTAATTGTGTTGGGTTCCATTTTTGGGGTGTTCCAACAACAAAGCTTGTTAGTGGTGATCTGGAGACAATTTTCTTGTTCCATTTTTCCTTGTAGAGGTAGATGCGGGTGTTAGATAACAAGGCTTTCATTGTTTTGAGAAAGTTTTGCAGTTTGCTCTTAGAAAGCAATAATTTTAGAGTAAGGAGAAATTCCTATAGATATGCAAAGTAAATATTGTAGAAAGCAAGTTTAAAAAATTGAAATAATTTGAGCTTTAACTTGGATCTTTAAGTTTTCTTAGTATTTTACATCATACTGAATAATTTACTAACTTATAGTTCAAAGTCATCTTAATGAGCTCTGATATTTTATAACTACAGCTATAATTCATTCAGTGTCAAACCATAATCTACATATTAGCTTTTAAAACATGGAATTTATAAAAACCTTACCAAAATTTAGCTTTTATCAACCCTATTATCTTTATTTAATTTTTAATTTAATTTCTTAAAACATTTTTTTAAAGATTTTATTTATTTATTAGAGAGAGAGAGAGCATGAGTGGGGGAAGGGTCAGAGGAAGAGGAAGAAGCAGACTCTCCACTGAGCACAGAGCCTGATGCAGGGCTTGATCCCAGGACCCCGAGATCATGACCTAACAGAAGTCAGACGCTTAACCATCTGAGCCACCCAGGTGCCCTTTAATTTAACATTTTAGAGTACAGCTTTGGGATACTGACAGGTAAAGTATTTCACTGTAAAACATGTACAAAGTGGATAACTCAAAGCACTCACAAATAGATGCAAACTTAATAAGATTAATTGAGATAAAACAGGAAGTAGATAACACATAGTAGTATAAATTATATTTTATCAAAGATTATTTATAGCAGTTGTTTATTTATTTGACCATCACTTTATTTAACATTATTTAAGATTACCTGGTTAGTAGAAGTCTATGAGGTAAAGTAAACAAGGAACAGACTTAGGAATTAGATAAAATCTCACAAAAATTCTGTTTAAGTAAATCTAGAAAAGAGTGGGTTACTCCTTAGACTGTACATATAACTGACTGTGTTGACTTAAGAGCCAGCACTCTGAACTCCTCCTCCCTCCTTGGCTCCATGCCTAGGGGATAGAGCCCAGTTTATAGGGCTCATCATCTCCTTGATGGTCAAAACAGTCTAGATCTTACCTCTTTGGGAAGGAGGTGATTTAGAATATAACATTCAGAACTAAATGAAATTGTAGAAATTATTCAGAGTAGACCCATCATTTGTGGAAACTGTAAGCCACAGAGTTGAAGGGACTTCTGCAGTCACCCAGCATAAATTTGGATGAGATATAAAAATATATTTATATGTATATAGTAAAATAAAATATAATTAAGTATATATTATATATAAAAATAAAATATAAAAAATAAATTTATAAAAAATAAATATAATATAATGAATAAATATATAATATATGTTATTAAATATAAATATAAATAAATATATAAATAATATAATAAAAATATAATATATATGTATGTATATAATTAGTATCTTAAACACCAAGAAGCAAATAATTCAAACATAGTGATTAAGCTGTAATTCATATAATAACTAAAATCAAAGCCTAGGAAATAATGAAGTAATGTAGGCTATGAAGAGTGTAATAAAGCAAAAAGGTAATGAGAAAAATAGAGGATTTTGTGTTTTGGAGGTATTGAATCTTGTATCTGCTTTTAGAGGAAATTACTGCTTATAGGTCAGGATAGAGTATTTTCATTAAACTAGAATGAAAGGGAATATTATACAGTCCTTTTTTTATGTTGCAAATGCCAGCTCAGAGTGCTATATACTGAAGTTCTCAGACTATGAGAATACATAAAAGCATGCTCTTAATTTGTCATATGAACTTGTAATTTGTGTTTAAATGTTTCTACTCTCAAATCAAAGCCAAACATGAGGCAATGAAGAAGGATAATTAGGGAGCTTGAGCTTTTTGAAAGACATCATGAGTTAAGCACATAGGCTCTGATCAAACTACCCTGTCCATTTTCTGTCCACTATTCACTACATATGTGTCTGATTACACATAAAATAGATAATTTGAATCCAGATTATAATTTCAGATCCTTTGAATTCCTTTAGGGAGAAAGATTTTCTGTTTTTCTTTTTTTTTTTTTTCAGAGATTTTATTTATTTGAGATAGAGAGAGAGAGACCGAGCAGAGGGGAGAGGCAGAAGCAGAGGGAGAAGCACACTCCCTGTGGAGCAAGGAGCCTGATGCAGGACTCAGTCCCCAGATCCTGATCACGACCTGAGCTGAAGGCAGATGCTTAACCAACTGAGCCATCCAGGCATCCGAGGATAGAGATTTTCATGACATTACACACCTCACCCCTCCCCAGTTTAGCAAGTTCCAGATTTACTGTATATTTTAAGGTACTTTATATCATCATCGCACCTTGTAGTGACCTCAAATTTGAACTCCCTTTTCATTTTTTCCTTCTACATTTCTTGTGAAATGTACAATATACCACTCCCTAGCGCAATTATGTATACAGATAAGGTATCTCCCCTTTAGTCTGTAAGATTCTTGAGAACAGTGATTGTGGTTAATTTGTATGTACAGTATTGGGCTGAACTCAGTTCCTTCTACAAAGATGAAAGCCCTATGAAAATTTAGTGGATGAATATTCTCTCAAAACATTTATAGTCTGAACTACATAAATCAGCTTTCATTATGCACTGATTTTCCCTGTTTTCTAATAATTGCATTTGACTAGAACTTGTCTCAGTTGTCTATTTTATATGTCCAATCATCTATCATAACAGCTCAGAGTAGGATTTCAATCAAAATGGAGTATACTTTGAGTTTTCAAGAAAAGCAGAATAATAATTTCCAAAAGTAGTCAGCAGTCATCCTTAGTTTGATTTCTTGCTTTCATCATTGCCTATCAGAAATCAAATTATTTTCTTCCAGTTTTTTAATGTAAAAAACCAGAGTTTAAATAGTTTTCACTTGGGGCACCTGGGTGGCACAGCGGTTAAGTGTCTGCCTTCGGCTCAGGGCGTGATCCTGGCATTATGGGATCGAGCCCCACATCAGGCTCTTCCGCTATGAGCCTGCTTCTTCCTCTCCCATTCCCCCTGCTTGTGTTCCTTCTCTCGCTGGCTGTCTCTATCTCTGTCAAATAAATAAATAAAATCTTTAAAAAAAATAGTTTTCACTTTAGTTGTAAGTTTACACAACCAAGTCTATTAAAAATTAAATTTACCTACATGACTTGTACTTAATTATAAGTGTTGATTTGATTTGTGGTCTCAAGATTTTCTGATACGAATTCAGGCCATGGTTTCAGCAAATGTTCACTTTGAACTTCAAACTCAAGAAAAATAACTGAATATTTGACCTTATACTAAAAAAAGAAACCAGGATCATAGAGCAAAAAATTACCTCCACACAGTATTCATCCTCTACTGCTTCCCACTACCAGTACATTATAAGGTTTCCATTTATTTGGCTGTGCCTATGTAATGTCAGAAAGAGATAGCTAAAAAGTAAGTTTAGTCAGATAGTCATAGATTAATTGCAAGGCTTAAGATTTGTTTTTAAGTTGACCTTCTCTAAAACCTCTTTCAAGATGTATAATTACATATTTAAACAGTTTTTGTTTTTATTTTTAAAGTGAATTTGGCTAAAGTGGTTGTTCACATAGACACCATCAGTGAGGTGTTTACTTCTGTGTGAAAAAAATTAGTTTTGCAAATCACCTCAGACTTCCTATAAGAAGCCATATATAACCATCTTTATTATTCACAATTGCACTGCATCAGTATACCATTCCTTTCTCTAAAGCACAACATAATAGGTGATACATTAGTATTGAACCAATTTTCCAGTCAAATGAGTATGCTTAGAAGAGAGCTAATAGAAGTCTCAGTAATAATAATACAGACGATTCATAGTATAGAAGGGCCTATTAGTCTGTAGCATTGTGGTTTTGATATATTTAACTACTAACCTTTAAATTAATTGTTGTTCTGCCTGTATTAATGTATTCTAAATCAGACTAGATTCATTGGTGCTAGAAAAGTATTATGATGTAATACAAAACAATGTAATAATCAACATTGTATTTTCAATCACATTAATATAGAGTGAGATTAAAACCATAATTAATATTCATGAAATAAACAAGCTCTTGTAAAATCACAAATATATAGGCATTAGGGTATTTCTATAAAATATATCTGCTTTCACTGAAAGTTCATAGTCATAAATACTTGATTTTGAGAAAATATGTGTATATATGGAGATATATATTAAACAAAATGAAGTAAATAATTTTGTTTTTCCATGACTGTTTACATCGATTTATCTTTGTTTTTTCTTTCCTTCTTAACCTAAGAATTATTTTATTCAATAACTACAGTGCATTTTCCTATTTTAAAATATATTTAGCAAAAATTAATTCCATTGCTGTGGTGTGTAAAACAATAGGTTAGAGCTGCAAAGAAACATAAATGTATAAGACACAATATCTGTCACTTCTAAATCTTATGTCTAGTGGGGAGGAAAGCAGAGACTCATTTCCATAATGTAGGATAGTAAACTGTGTTGAAGAAAGGGAAGTGGAACTGGGGACCATCTACTGTACCAGTTTGCTAGTAATTAGGCTGCTACAATAAAGTGCCACAAACTGAGTGGCTTAAACAACAGAAACTGATTATCTCACAGTTCTGGAGGCTAAAAGTCTGAAATCACAAGGTGTTGTCAGTGTAGGTTTCTTCTGCAGGTTAGAAGGGAGACTTTCATATCCCCTTCCTAACTTCTGATGGTTAGCTGGCCGTCTCCTGCTATCGAGGCATCACTCCAATCTCTAGTCTTCTATTTCCATGGTGTTCTCCCTGTATTTCTTCAGATCATCCTCACTATGTGCATGTCTATGTGTATGAATTTCCCCTTTTTGTAAAGACGCCAGTCATATTGGATTAGGATCCATCCTAAAGACTGCATTTTAAGTTGTTTACCCCATGAACATTTCATTTCCAAATAAGGTCACATTCTCCGATTTCAACATATCTTTTTGAGGAGATAGAATTCAACCGATAACATCTATCTATATTTTGTTTCTGTTTCCTTTGGCATTTCAGCCCTGCTTGGTTATACCTGGTCAGTTTGTGGCCTGACAGTAATCTGTGGACATGCAGGATAAAGAAGCCTTCGGGAGGTAAGCTGAACATGTAGGAAAACAAAGTAGGCGTACTGAGCTTAGTTTTTCTCTCTGACTTCCCCATTAATTGCCAAGCAGCCCTGGAACCAAGAGGTTTCCTGTGTGTTAGTGTTAGCCTGGAATAAAAGTTCTATGTGGAACTCTGGGAGATCTGATGATTGTTTCCTTTTTAGGCAGAGAGAGTTGTGAGATCAAACTAAATTACGCTCTTCCCTAACAGAAACAGCAGAGGTGTCAAAGGCACATATCAGCACCCACAGGAAAAGAGAAAAGAAAACAAAGTCTAATGGTAGCCTATTCAATCTGAGGTTAGGTATGTGTGAGTCTAAGAAAGGGAAGAGTGCACACGCATATGTTGGAGATATTACAGGTTTGGTTCCAGGCCACAACAATGAAAGAAATGTCACAATGAAGAGAATCAAATGATTTTTTTTTGTTTCCTAAAGCGTATAAAAGTTATGTTTACACTATAGTCTATTAAGTGTGCAATAACACTATGTCTGAAATATGTATATACCCTAATTTAAAAATACTTCATTGCTAAAAATGCCAACCATTATCTGAGCTACCAACACTTTGCGATCTTTTTGCTGTTGTAGGTTTTGCCTTGATGTTGATGGCCACTGACTGATCAGGGTGATGGTTGTTGAAGGCTAGGGTGGCTATGGCAATTTCTGAAAATAAGGCAACAATGAAGTTTGCCATATCAATTGACTGTACTTTTCATGAATGATTTCTCTATAGCATGTGATGCTGTCCAAAACATTTTGCCCGTAGTAGAACTTGTTTCAAAGCTAGAGCCAATCTTCTCAAACCCTGCTGCTATTTTATTGACTACGTTTTTACATAATATGATAAACCCTTTGTCAATACAACAATCTTCACAGCATCTTTACCAGGAATAGATTCCATCTCAAGAAATCACTTTCTTTGCTCATTCATAGAAGGATCTCCTCATCCATTAGTTATGTCATAAGATTGCAGAAATTCAGTTCCATCTTCAGGCTCCACTTCTAATTCCAGTTCTCTTGCTATTTCCACCACATCTGAAGTTACTTCCTCCACTGAAGTCTTGAAGCCCTCAAAGTCATCCGTATGGGTTGGAATCAACTTCTTACAAATTCCTTTCATGTTGATATTTTGACCTCTTCCTAATGGCATCTAGAATGGTGAATCCTTTCCAGATTTTCAGTTTACTTTGACCAGATCCATCAGACGAATCGCTATGGTACCTATAGCCTTATGAAATGTATTTCTTAAATAATAAGACTTGAAAGTCAAAATTACTCCTTGATCCATGGGCTGCAGAATAGATGTTGTGTTGGTAGGAATGCAAACAACATTTATCTTATTGTACAGCTCTATCCAAGCTCTTAGGAGACCAGGTGCATTATCAATGAACAGTAATATTTTGAAAGGAATTTTTTTTTGAGTAGTAGGTCTCAACAATGGGGTTAAAATATTCAGTAAACCATACCGTCAGCAGATATGCTGTCATCCAGGCCTTGTTGTTGCATTTGTAGAGCACAGGCAGAGTAGATTTAGCTTAATTCTTAAGAGCCCTAGGATTTTCAGAATGGTAAATGAGCATTTGCTTTCACCTAAAGTCACCAGCTGCATTAGCCTCTAACAAGAAAGTCAGCCTGTCTTTTGAAGCTTTGAAGCCAGGCATTGATTTCTCCTCTCTAGCTATGAAGGTCCTAGATGGCATCTTCTTCAAATAGAAAACTGTTTAATCTCCATTGAAAATCTGTTGCTCAGTGTAGCCACCTTCATTTATTATCCTAGAAAGATCTTTTGGATCCTTTGCTGCAACTTCTGTTACCACTTGCTGCTTCACCTTGCACTTTTATGCTATGGAGTTGGCTTCTTTATTTATTTTTTTAAGTCTTTATTTAAATTCCAGGTAGTTAATAGACAGTGTAGTATTAGTTTTAGGTGGACAATATAGTGATTCAATAATTCCGTACAACACGCAGTGCTCATCACAAGTGCCCACCTTAATCCTCATCACCTGTTTAACTCATTCCCCACCCCACCTCCCCTCTGGTAACCATCAGTTTGTTCTTTATAGTTAAGAGTTTGTTTCTTTATGTAAACCTCATGAACCAACCTCTGCTGGCTTCCAACTTTTCTTCTGCAGCTTCTTTACCTCTTTCAGCCTTCATGGAATTGAAGAGAGTTAGGGCCTTGCTCTGGATTAGGCTCTGGCTTAAGGGAATGTTGTGGCTGGTTTGATTGTCTATCCAGACCACTAAAACTTTCTGTCAGCAATAAGGCCATTTTGCTTTCTTATCATTTGTGTGTTCACTGGAGTAACACTTTTAATTTCCTTCAAGAACTTTTTTTTTGTCTTCATAACTTGGCTAACTGGAACAAAAGGCCTAGTTTTTGCCCTATTAGCTTTTGACATGCCTCCCTTACTAAGCTTTATCTTTTCTAGTTTTTTTTTTTTAATTTAAACTGAGAGACGTGTGCATTTCCTTTCACTTGAACACTTAGAGGCCATTGAAGGGTTATTAACTGACCCAATTTCAGTATTGTTGTCTATCAGGGAATAGGGAGACCTGAGGAGAGGGAGAAAGATGGGGGAACAGCCAGATGGTGGAGCAAACTTATGCAACATATATTAAGTTCATCATCTTATATGGGCACAGTTTGTGGTGTCTCAAAGCAATTACAATAGTAACATCAAAGATTACTAATCACAGATCACCATAACAAATATAGCAATAATGAAGAATTTAAAATATTGGAAGAATTACCAAAATGTGACAGAAACATGGAGTAAACAAGTGCTGTTGGAAATATGGCCCCAATTGACTTACTTGGTGCAGGATTAGCACAGACCTTCAATTTGTTTTAAAAAAAAAAAGGCAATATTGGCAAACCACAAAAAAATGAAGTAAAATAAAATAAAGTATGCCTGTGTATCAGTAGATTGCTTTGCTTACATTTTGTTGAAATTCAGGTTCTGTTTCACTCACTCAAATTTGATATTACTGGGACTTTATCTTTTTTTCAGTCAGTGCTAGAAATGTGTTCTAATTTTATAATTAGAACCTTGACAGGAATACTTGCTTTGGCTGACATGTCCTACTCAATTTTCAAGGCATAATTCAAATGCTGCCTTCTTTGTAAAATTGCCCCTGCCTCTTCTTTAACAAAGGTAGGAACTACCTGGGGTGCCTGGGTAGTGCAGTCCTTAAGCATTTGCCTTTGGCTCAGGGCGTGATCCTGGAGTTCCGGGATCAAGTCCTACATCGGGCTCCTCCGCTGGGAGCCTGCTTCTTCCTCTCCCACTCCCTGCTGTGTTCCCTCTCTTGCTGGCTATCTCTCTCTCTGTCACATAAATAAATAAAATCTTTAAAAAAAAAAAGGTATGGACTGCCTGTTTGGTGTTCTCATGGCACTCTACTTACTTTTTTTTTTTTAAATCTCTCCTGGAAGAGTATTATCTTTCTGAAGATAAGGAATGTTTCAAATGTCTCTTTAAACACCTAGTATCTAGAATAGGGTCTAATAAATACTGAATAAATGTTTGCTGAATGAATAAAGACATAAATGAATGAAACTTTGCCACAAAACAACATAGATAATGATGGAATAAAAAAACTGCAATATACTTCTGTTTGTTCTCTTCTTCCTGTTTTTAAATATTAGTAGTTGTAAGGTGAATAATAGTATGTGGTATAAATCAAATAATAGTACATGATGAAAATACCTGATGTGTGTTAACTCTACACATGTACATGACTACACATGTGCATTTGTTTGTATATTTAGAAAATTTCAACACCTGTTCGTTATTGTGCAAGCAACGTCACTCACTGTTATAGAATTAGCAACATATTATATTTCAAGTCAACCATATAATCTATGTGAGGGAATTCAGTAGTGACATATAAATATTTCTGTATTAGAAAAATAGTTATGCTTGTACTATTCTATAGGTGAATTGATATAGGATTCTAAACTGAGTTTTTTTAAATAGGTGGAAGAAGCAAAAGTAATGTTAATTCACAGGAACCCATTAAATGATTTTAAATGATTACTAATGTCTTATTAACAGGCATAATGTTGTCTACATTACCAGATGGTATGGGGCAGATGTCTCGTCAATACTTTTATCTGAGAGCCAATGAATGTTATGCTATCCATCACACTTTGCATATGCAGGGAACCCATCCCTTTGATTCTGTGATGGATACACATTCTAACATGGGCAGTTTGGAATAAGCAGTACTTCCCTTTCAGCCTTACAGATGTGATAATAAATCCAGCTGAGCTTTCTGCAGGGTCTGTCATCCTCATGCACTGTTAAACATGAATCCATTTCAGTGACAGGAGATGTGAATCCCACAGAACCAGATCATCGTTAACATTTCTAAAGTGCTTGGAGGTTCCTTTGAGATAAAAGAAATGTTACAAATATTGTTATGATTATCTTTTTCTCTTTGAAAGAGAGATTGTTATTCATACAGCATACCTTTTTTTCTTCCTCCTGAAAAATATTTGTCATGTTGATGCATTCTCCAGTCACTGCCAATGAAGAAAAATGTTTGCATCTCTTTCTCCACAAACTGTGGGTGGGGAGAGACTTCAAATTGAATTAAGAACACATCAGTGAGCTCCAAATAAATGATTCAGCCTGAAGGCTGAAGTGTTACCTTTTATTCTATGGCCTATAATTGACACAAACTGTGTGTAGAGTAATTCATAAAACACAGACGGTGCAATAGTGGAATATTTTACTATAATGAAGGATCATTATTTTTTACAGTCAAAAAGAAGCTCAAGCACCCAGATCATTAAGCAACATTACATATTTTCAGTTGAAGAGTAAGATTATGGGCTGGGAACCCATTTTAATAGGATCTAATAACAGTATTTATTGTTTTCTGAGCTCAAAGAGACTGAAAACTTCCGAAATTAATTTTATATTATTTTTGTTCTAGCTTGGACTTGTCAACAGTATGAAATTGTGGCACTATCTTCAAGAAAATTGTAAAATGTTGTAGATTTAGAGAAGAGAACACTACAAATGATCTAGTCCAAAAAAAAATTTAAGTGGTAATAGTAATAGTTAAACACACTACTTATAATGTACAGGACTTAGCTTGCTACACTACTATATTGCAATCAAGCCTGCAAATCTTCCAGAGCAATAATATTGTTAATGATTCAACGTATTTCTCACTGTAAGAGATTTTAATATTCTTAGCCAAAAAAAACCCTTATTTAATATAAACAATGTTGAAAACTTAAGGCATAAAAATAGATGAAATCAAACCAATGCTTGATTCTGGATGTGTAAGCAGCTGGCATGATTTTCTGTCATTTCATACTAGCTAAAGTTTTATTGGGGAAATTTCACAGTGGGTTAAAAAATTTAGTTTGGGTATTCTTTGTTGTTTTAATCATTACAAATGAAGTAAATATGATCAAAATGTTATTTTAGAATATAGCCTGTCATTTATCCTTAGCTTTGTTAAATTTTAACCTGTATAGGTTTTGTTCGCCACAGAAACAATTAATTACCTTTCTAAAGGCAGCTATAGAAATTCTGGATATAAAAAAGGGTTATCTTTGTGTTGCCATAAATAAATTCAAAACAGCATAAAAAGAGGGGAAATATGTTATTTTCTGTATAACTTGTTTACGTCATCATATTTCTGGTTCTCTTATAATTCCTTCTACAGCTCTTACATTTTTCATTACCCAAGTTATGATTCTTTAGTTAAAATTCATATATATTTTACAATGACGTTATTTGTCTAACATGTGAGACTTTGGGTGAGCTATGCTTTCAGACTCGAGATTACTCTTCTTTCAAGCATCCCTGTCCTCTGAGTTCTTTTCAGCTCTAAAATCCCATGAAATCCCAGTGACACTATGCCATAGAAAGAATTTTGAATCAGAATTTAATGGATCTAGTTTAAGGATAGACTCATGCCAACAACAATGATAAGTAACTATTTGCATATATATGTAATATACATATATAATTAAGTATATGCTATAGATAAATTTATCGTGTGTATTATATATATACATATATGTATGTATTATGTGTATACACATTATAAGTACATATATATGTACACAAAAATCTCTATATATAAATCTGCTCTGTGTAGGTGGCTATACACACACAAACACACACACATATATAGATTTATATTTATATTCCAAATATATATATTTATATTTGTATTCTAAATATATATTCATATATATACATATATATCCCAAATGATCCACCCAAATAGTTTTGGGAACTCTGTAAATGAGATTTCACATTTCATCATAAAGCTGATTTGGGAGGAAAAGGGGAACATATGGGCTAAATTAACCATCTCGATAACTTGTAGAAATACTGGGAACTAATCCACCAAACAAGACACCGGAAAAGCTCTGATCTCTAAGCCCAAGGAACCATGGTTGGTGGAGGTGAGTAGTGGAGAAGAAAACAGGATTAATTGAAGATATATATATATATATATGATGACAGATTCTTATATGGTTGCTCTTGCATTATCCTCACATGTGCATCTATAGCCATCCTTATATTATACATCTTTACTCTATCCCAGTCAATATCTAAAACACATGTATTGTTTCCTAGAGTCTATACCCAGAAAAACTCTAGTCTTTTTCCCTAAAGAAATTGAATAAGATATTTGTATATACCCACATAAAATACTTCTTGTGTTGACATTTTTTGAAAGAATTAAGCCGTTTCTTTTATTCAAATGGTATCTGTATTATCTGTAGCATGGTGATTTATCAGGATGCAAGAAAATTTTTAAAAATGGCTTCAAACGCTGAGGATATATTTTTAACCTAGAATTCTTTATCTTCCCAAAGCATAAATAAATATCCAGGAAAAAGTTTACAATTGTACAAGATGTGGAAAAATTTGGAAATTCTTTGAAGATGTACTTCAGTGAAATAAATTTGGAAATCAAGAAAGATGAAGACATGTGTTTTGGGAATGATGTATATAATGCATGGTGGCCCAGATATTGTATTCCAGATGAGAGCTCTGGAACAGACCTGGAGAGCAACCTACACAGCACAAGAAGGTGTGATAGACGGAAGAAAACCATTTTGGGAGATTAAAAAAAATAGACTATAGTATGTTTAAGAAATTTGAAATTTGAGGGTGTGGCAATGGCAGGTAATGCCAAAAAACAAAAACAAAAAACGTAATATTTAAAAGCTCTATGAAAAATAATTTACTAGAGATCATGACTCAGTGATTTTTTTTTGTGATCTCAGTAAAATGCTCTATTTGGTGGCATGAATATAGAACATGTATTACTTTGCTAGGGCTCATAACAAAATACCACACAGTCTGGGTGGATTAAACAACTGAAATTTATTTTCTCACAGTGCTTGATGCTGAAGTCTGAGATTAAGATGTTGACAGGATTAGTTTCTTCTAATGCCTATCTCCTTGGCTTGCAGCTGAGGTTTTGTTTTTGTTTTTGTTTTTGTTTTTTGCTGTGCCTTTCTATGGTCTTTCCTATGTGCATGCACATCCCTCATGTCTCCTTGTGTGTCTAAATTTCTTCTTCTGATAGGCACACAAGTCAGATTGGATTAGGGCCCATCTTCATGGCTTTGTTTTTAAAATAATTACTTCTTTAAAAGAATATCTTCAAATACAGTCATATTCTAAGGTACTGGGGATTCAGATTTCAATACATGTATTTTAGGAGGAATACAATTCAATCCAGAAGAAACTTTTTAACAAATAAAGTGTAATCCTCACACATTATTGTAAATCAGTAGTTTTAAGGTTTTAAGTCATTTTATGGTCAAAGCTTAGAAGATATTTTTGTGTTTCCACTAATAGAATTATACCCTTAAAAACAGGAAATCACAAGATATTACAAAATTGATGAAAATAATGACAATCAATAATACAAAAATAATAGAAAATCTAAGATATATACTAGCAGATGTTGAATAAAAGAGAGGATGTTAAAACTTTGTTTTCATATTGAAGAGTAAATGGCTAATTTCTGTGGTTAATGAATAAATAACGAAAATGTAGTATTTTACATGGAGTTTTGAAATAACCTCTTAAAAAATAAAAACAATAAATTTAATATGACACACTAGCTGGAGTGAAATTGAGAATAGGAAAATGTAAGGTAGGATATTTATTTATATCAAAAACACTTCTAAGCATTTTGAATCATTTTGTAACTGTGATAAATACAGCAAACAGTACTTACTGTTTTTAGCATTCCATTATTATATAATATATGGCTAGGGTTTACTCTGGGCACATATTACTTCTAATTTTATCATCCATCATTTTGGATTTAAAGTCTGTTAGATGTTAGTAGACATGGGTTTAGTTGTCTAAGTTTCCAAAGAGTTTCTAAAAAGAATGGAAAATACAATGTTTAAAGGAAAAACAAAATAAAGAAAATGTATAAAGTAATATTTTGGTTTGCCTTGACACACTTAAAAAGTTGGACTACATGATTATTTCCTAGGAAAATCTAAGAAGTAACGGCAAATATTTCACAGCATAATTAAACATATTTTATTATAGTGCTAACTGACTTATTTGTTCATTTATTTGTGTTATTTTAAATCTAGTGTATTGCTTCTCAGCCTTTTGGCTAAGATCAAGTGTATTTTAAATCCACTGCAGTTAACATACAGTGTTATATTAGTTTCAGATGTATAATAGTCATTCAACAAATCTATACATTACTCAGTGCTCATTTTGATTCAGTGTGTCTTAGTTCCCATCACCTATCTCACCTATCCCCCCACCCACCTCCCCTCGGGTAACCATCAGTTTCTTCACCATAGAGCTTATTTTTTGGTTAAAAAGAAATTATGATGATTTGGGGCACCTGTGTGGATCAGTTGGTTAAGCATCTGACTCTTGATTCTGGCTCAGTCATGATCTCAGTTTTGTGGGATCAAGCCCTGTGTCAGGCTCCACTCTGGCATGGAGCCTGCTTGGGATTCTCTCTCTCCCTCTCCCTCTGTCCCACCTTCTCCTCCCCATCTCTCCTGCATGCTTTCTCTCCCTCTGAAAGAAAAAAAAAAAGATGATTAGATTGCTATCACGAGCAATCTTTAATTTTTTAAATATTTTTGCTCTTAGTATTTAATTTCTACTATATTCCGTTCTTTCTCCACCCCCTTGAAATCCTTAATAGTTTAAATTTTTATTAGATTATTTAAGTCTTAAACCCTCCAAATATTGGTTTCATCTTTTATAAATTTCCTAAGCCTTTAATTCATAGGTTATTATATTCTAGTTATATAATATCTGAGATAAAGTAGTTTAATAAATAAAAATTATAGAATTAAAATAAAAAACATAAAACATATATATATTCTGTTTGAGATATGGATTTAATTCAGTGGTCTGAGTAATGAACAGTTAATTCATAATTCATTTCAAATTGTTTAAGCCCAGTTCCTCCTACCTACCCATCATCATACAAAATTGCTCTTACCTTACTTTGTGCCATTTGCAAATTTAAAAACATTCTTATTATTGAAAAATAATTTTCAGATTCATTTTTTCATTCATTCATTTGCTTATATTAACACTACCGATCTCTCTTTAGTGATTCTTTGTTTCTCTTTATTATAGAAATACAGGACGTTCCAACACTTCAGTTGTAAGAGCAGGTTAATTTAAGGATCAGTACACTATCTGTTGATAGCACTGCCACATCCTTGGTATAAAATATATGTTGCCCTTTCTTTAACAATGAACAGATACAGTTTTTGTCTTAACATACACATGTATAGTATACTCCAAATCCATTAAATTTTCACTGATTTAAGCCAAAACTCTTAAAGTTCTTGGCAAACCCCTTGCACAGTTCTCATCATTTAATTTCTCCTTTGTGTATGCCCTAGCCCCTCACTTTTATGACAGGCATTTACTTGCTCCCCTTTCCTTTCTCTTTCACTTACCAAACTTCCTGTTACAGTTGATTCTTATTCATCAGTAAACCTTAAGTCATACCACCCACCGTTGTATTTCAAAATAGAGGAATTTGAAGATAAAATGCAAGAAGCAGGAGAAAAAGGAAGACAAGATGAAAAAGAAAGATAATGAGGGGAGAAGGGAGAAGAAAAAGAAAAGGGTAGAAGAAGGAGAGAAAAGTTAAAAGAGAGAGAGGGAGAGAGAGGTGGAGATTATAGGAGACGGAATGTCACCAGTTGTTGAAAGGCAATTTCTTTTCACCTCAACCATACAATAGATTCACTGACATGTAGGAAAGGATTTTTGAGCTTCAAACGGTCAAGAATGTAGCCCTAGTGTTGAATAAAAAAGGTAAAGTTTCTATAAAACAAACATCTATCTCTTCTTCTTTTTATCTGTTCAATTAAATATTACTGGTGAGTCAAACAGTTTGAGTAAATCTCCTAAATAGCATAATAGAAAGGAATTAAGTTTCATATTGTTTCAGGTTAGAACTAACTTCAGGGGCGCCTGGGTGGCGCAGTCATTAAGCATCTGCCTTCAGTTCAGGGTGTAATCTCAGCGTTCTGGGATCGAGCCCCACATCAGACTCCTCCGCTAGGAGCCTGCTTCTTCCTCTCCCACTCCCCCTGCTTGTGTTCCCTCTCTCAATGGCTGTCTCTGTCAAATAAATAAATAAAATCTTAAAAAAAAAAAACTTACTTCAGATTGCAACAAGTAGAAGATTACAGTGGGGGCAATCAAACACAGGCCAAGTATTAATCAAAGGGCACTTTCAGGGGCAAGAAAAAGCCACCTCATAATGTGAGGTCATTTGCATTGGGATACATTTGTTCACACCTTTGAATTACCATTCCATTATATTACTTTTAGTAATTTAGGTTCACTGGAGCAGAGAAAGAGATTGACAATGATAGCAGCCCAAAAGAGATGATCGTTTCTATTTCCCATTTTCAGGTTTCACTTCTGATAAAGAGGATGAATTATAATGAAAAGTTAACGGTTAATCATGATAGCAGTGCCTTAGTGTCTCATTTTCCCACTTAAATATTCTATTTTGGTTCAAAAAAATTGAGGATGACAGGCATTTTTGTATTGACATTTTGTTTTTTTAATGATTTTTTTTCACTTTAAAAGCACATTTTTATATTCTCCAATGCTTTCACAATTTCAACTATGGATTACAGAAACAATGGGAAGCAATCCATGTTGACTTAATTCATCTTGATCTTCAGCATCATAATATGTTACAGTTCTATGCAATTTAAAAAAATGGGGGAAAAAAGGGAAAAATGGAAACACCTGAACCCATTTTCTTAGAAAGCCTTTAGACTTCTATCTACATATAAAATAAACTGATGTATTTGAAAGGAAACTCAGACAAACTTTTGGATATCAAGACATAGAATTTGTAATTAAGAAAAATTACTGATTTAAGGTACTTAGAAACATTGTTAAATACAGGAATTGTTGCTTGTGTTAGCCTAAGAAATAAAGTCTCTGCCACACACACACACACACACACACACACATATTGTACTTACGATTTTGTATAGTTTATAATTATACAATTGATATAGTTTATAAATATATATAGGTAATATATATTTATTATATGTATTAGATATGTGAAAGGATATATTTGAATGGAATATATTTATTTGAAAGGAATTTATATATTTGAAAGGAAATATATATATTTGAAAGGAAACTCTAGGGAAAAGTTTTAGATATCAAGACATAGGCTTTGTAATTATGAAAAATAGCTGACTTAGGGTAGTGAAGTTAGTAATATTGTTAAATACAAGAAGTGAGAAACATTATTAAATACAGGAATTACTGCTTGTGATGGCCTAATAAGTAAAGGCCCTGCTATATATATGCAAAATATATAATATATACAGACATAAAAAAATTTGTTTTGTTTATAGTTTTATATAGTTTATAAATATACAATTGATATAATTTATAAATATATAAGTAATACATATTTATATATATTTTTATATATGAGTATGTTAACATATACCTCGTTACTATTATTTTATATATGTTGGTATACCTTTCAGATAATAACATCACTGTATTTTTCCTTTCTAATAATTAGAGCAATGTTTGTTTGTTTTCTCTGCTTATTTCCTCTAAATGTCTTGGTATTTCCCCATATTCATACTAGTTGTATTAATATTGTTCCCACAGAAAGTGATAAATATGTTGGAAATGACCACTTCTGAAAAAATAAAAATAAAGAAAATATTTTTGTAGTATTTTTAGCATTCTGCCTAAAAACTTTGTAAGTGAACAACCTTATTTAAGTATAACAGGATTGTTACTCTGTAACATTCCTTGGAGAAGGAGAACCACTAAAGGAATTCCCAGAAGTAAGGAGCACAGAGGTTTAACTTAAAAAATATGTATGCCAGGTCGCCTGGGTGTCTCAGTCAGTTCAGCATCTGACTCTTGATTTCAGGTCAGGTCATGATCGTAAGGTTGTGATACTGAGCCCCTCCTTGGGCTCTGGGCTGGATGTGAAGCCTGCTTAAGATTTTCTCTCTCCCTCTCCCTCTGCCCTACCTCTACTTGTGCATGCTCTCTCTCTCTCTCTCTCTTTAATAAATATATATAAAATATAACATATGATAGATGATAGATAGATGATAGATAGATAGATAGATAGATAGATAGATAGATAGATAGATGATAGGACAGAAAGAAGGATCAGCTTTCTGGTTCTCCAGTTTTATCACCAAAGGGTGAATGGACAAAGGCCATAGGTATGAGCCAATTTACAATAACCCTCCAAGCTAAGCATAAACAGAGATTTTACTAACGACAATATACTATTTTGATCATCTGTATATTTTGTGAATCTAGAGATGGTGCCACAACCAAGAACTTGGCATGATGTTCCCTTCAGTCAAATGGGTGAGGTTAAGAGCATCCACAGAATGACGTTTTAGTACCATGAGGAATTTTGGTATCTATATAAAATTAGTGATTTGATAGCTGTTAAATTCAACTCATGATTGATTATTAACTATATCTGCATGCAAGTCTCTGGCTTCAGGAGGATTTATAAGTGTTAAGATATGTTTTGAGCAAAGAAATCTTGGAATAATTTCAGTTCCATTTTTAGTTCAATCACCTAGTCTCCCTGTAAGGATTCTGAGAGAAGTATACACACCAGTCGGAAATAAAACTTTCTTAACAGATGGGCAAGTGCTCTGCTATCACCTTCATGGCATCTCTGGTCTCTAGGGACTACTTCTCTCCAAAACCACACCATTATCACTGGTATAAGAGCTCTTAATATTCCCGGTACTTGAAACATAGGTAATGAGAGAAAGCAACATAGATAGACTGTTTCAGTGTCCCTGGTCCCGAATGTTCATCCAGAAGTAGTGGGTGTAAAGGCTCAGGAGAAGAGAAAACATGGGGGGAGGGCAAGTGATGAGTGGGGAGTGTAGTCAAGCTCCTTACCTCCATTACATGTACATGTCCCCCAAAAGTAACTATCTGGTTAGATTTAACTACCTGTAACTGACACCATTGATAAGTGAATTTATTCAATATGACCCTATGAAATTAAATTGCTCAAGCAATGATTCCATAATGGGGATATATCAGAATCATCTCAGGAATGTATAAAGGATGTCTTTGTCTTTACTAATGCATAATCTTGATTTAGAGGTGGTGGCCAATGCAATTAGATGCAAAAACATTGGAATGGAAAAGGTAAAATTATCTCTGTTGACAGACATTATTTGTAAATATTTTGAAAACCCAAGCAGAATCAATGAAAAAGCTACCTTAAGCAATATGAAAATTTAGTTAGGTAACTGTATGTCAAAGTAGTGCAATCGTGAGCCTCTACATTTAAAAAATAATAATAACTTATTAAAATATAAGTGAAGTACTCATTCCATAACATAAAAAAAAACCTTTCAAAATGAATCGAGTGAAACCAATATAAGAAAACTATAAACTATTTTTTAAGAAGCAGAAATAAAGTGGACCAGATGTAAAGCATATGCTGCTCATCATATCCCCTGACTTACAAAGATCACACAATTCCAATAAAAGACGGCCATCAGTTTGTTTGTTTGCTTTTTGTTTGTTTGTTCATTTTTTTTCTGAGCCAAGTACTTTGGAAGGTAAGTACTTAAAGCCAGGATGATGGGGGGGGGGGAACCAAGAAAAAAAAGTGCAAATACATCACAAAGAAAGGGTTATTATGCATAATATATAAAAACTTTGAGAAGAAAAAGCCCATCAAACCATGATAAAAATGGACAAAGTGAACTGCAAACAGGAAAAAATAAAATGATCTTTAGACATGAGAAGATGATCAAGTTCACTCAAAGTAAGAGAAATTTAAATTTAAACTAAACTATTTTTATGTATCTATATGGCAACACTCCAAAAATTTGACAACTTACCCTGTTGGCATACAGTCCAACAGAGACTGTACATTTGGTGCTATCTAGCAATATTTCATATGATTTTCTTTTGACCTGGAATAACCAGTTTAAAAACCTATCCCAAATTGAAGTAAGGAATAACTATACAAAAATCTTACATGGTGCACTACTTTTAATGGCAGAATACTAGAAGTAACTCAAAAGCCCCTTAAGAAAGGAGTGGCTTAATAAATTATGGGCTACCTATACCAGTGTCACTGAAAAATTAATGAGGAAGATATCATGGCCTAGTAATAGTACAGTACTGTTGCAGGATTGCAGGGCTCTTGTCTCACGGAGTGGAGGAATGAATCTTGCGGACACAAAAGGGTAAAGTGAAGTGAGAGTTTACTAAGTGAAGGTGAGAGCGGAAAGGAAAGGAAAAAGCTCCTTGGAGTGAGAGGGGTCCGGAATGGGTTGCCACTGAGGACTTTTAATGGCATTCTTTTATTGAGAACAGACTGGGAAGCTTGCGGCCTTGAGATTCTTGTGCTGCCTTGGTTTGTTCCCTTATCTCTTGTTCTGCTCAGTCGCAGCGTCTCCACTTGCCAGGGATAGTTTCCAAGGCTAGTCAGGGGAGTCAGGGGCCTCCTATCTCTCCTACCTATATCTTAACCCCTTCCCTACTCACAGGACAGGACCTGTGGGCAGAAAGAGCTATACTGGGATTGTGAGCAGTGACTGATCTTATACTTTTTAATTAGTGGGGGCTAGGGATAGCTCAAGTCTCTAAGGAATCTGGAAGGAAGGCTTTCAGGACCTTGCGGGGCCAGGTGCTGCCAAGATAAGGTTACTTTTAAACATTAAGCCACTAATAGCTGTAAGTTCCTTGAGGAAGATCATGTTCTGCTTGTTCCATCAGTTTCTGTCAGTGAGCTACAAGCTGTCAGTATTAGGAATATATATATTATATTGAGTAGTGTTGAGTAAAACAACAATCTGCAGAATATTTTTAAAATATTTATTTATTTATTTCAGGGGAGAGGGGCAGAGGGAGAGGAAGAGAATCTCAAGCAGACTCCCCACTGAGCATGGAGCCCAATGCAGGGCTCAGTCCCACCACCCTGAGATCATGACCTGAGCTGACGTCAAAAGTGAAAGGCTCAACCAACTGAGACACCCAGGCACCTCTGCAGAATATTTTAATAGTGTGCATAAGAGGGTATAAAACATGTATATATGTATGTGTTTCTCTGTAAATATATTCATTTGCTTATATTCTCAAAAGAAGAAATTAAAAGATAAGCCAAAAACTAATAAAAGTGTTTGTGTATAGGAGGATGAAAGGAACAGATGTAAGTGGACATGTTTAGGAGCTAGATGTCTCTGAATGTAACCTGATTTATAATTTAGGCTTTGCAATTATTTTTATATTTACTTAAATTTTATTACTTATATAACTAACTTAATAAAGAAGGAAAGCCTTCCTAAAGCCTTCTCTATAATTAACAAAATTCAAATAGAAATAGATGACTCTGGGACACCTGGGTGGCTCATTCACTTAAACGTCTGCCTTCGGCTCGGGTCATGATCCCAAGGTACTGGGAGCAAGTCCCACATCGGACTGCCTGCTCAGCGGGGAACCTGCTTCTCCCTCTGCCTGCTGCTTCCCCTGCTTGTTCTCTCTCTCTCTAACAAATAAATTAAAAAGAAAGAAATAGATGACACTAACTGTATAATAAGTTGGTGGCATAATCACGAGGAGGAGCAATGATCTGTGTGTGTTAACTATACACATCTTTTTAAATAAATCCTAATGATGAGTACTACTCAAGCTGCATTTATCAGTCTCCTTTTTTTTGGTGGTAAAACTGATTTTGCTATTTGAAATTATTATATTCATGTTGAGTATAAAAGAAGTAGGTAATTATGTTATTGTAATTAGAATAAAGATATTCCATGAAAGCAGAGATACAAATATAAAATTAAGCTGAATAAAAAAAAACACCCTCAATCTTCATTTTCATTTAGAAATCAGAATATAAACATAATTTTCTGTCTAAATTGAGTAGATGGTATTCTGTATCTATCTTTATAAAAATGCGTATATGTATTTGTGCTTCGTACAACTTATGTCTCTGATAAGAAGAGTACTAAAGAACGTATTTAGTAAATCTGTAAAGAGCTATTTCCCAATGAGAAGACACTTTCTTATTTTCCTTCTCCATGTTTCAGGTTTTTTTTCAGAGTTTCCCTCAAAATCACCATGCTCTGATGGTCTTTTCCCCTTCAATTTTTGTTGTTGTTGTTCCTCATTTTCCAAGAGTCTGTGGACTCACCCCAAGGGAATGCCAAAGTGTACCCTTTGTTTCCGTCTGTTCAGTGAGCCAAAGCCAACTCATCATCTCCCCTCTGCCCAAGGCCCTCTCTTTCTATGGCATCTGTCTCAGATAACTGCATCACTGTCCTGCCAGTAAAATATATTCTTTTACTTTACCTTGCTTCCAAATTGAATCAGTTTAAAACTCCACTTTTTTTTCATAAAATGTCTTGCATCTGCTTTATCTTCTCCATTTTCATAGCAATTTGACTAAAGCTGTTTCCTTCATTCTTTCTCCATTGTTTCACTTTGTCTGCCCCAAGCTCTCCTCCTCCTATCAACTCTAATTCATCTTATACCCTGTGGCTGTGTTAGTATCTTAAAAGTACCAATGGCATTTTGAGAATGCCATTCCACTCCCAAAAAATCTGCAACATAATACTTAAAAATGCAAGCAGTGTCTTTATCTTGGTGTTTCAAATTAGTCATAGCATGGCTTCAGACTATTTTGGGTGAGGGCACTGTTTATGTCAAACACATATGAACACATTTCTTACAAAATTTCATTTTTTGATTGAGTGCCTAACTTTACCCGTCTCCAGAGTACAGTTTACTTTAGTCTCTAAGCAAATTAGTGTGGGAATGAGCAACAGTTACTAGCCCTGGGAAGTCAAGGGATGTAAATTGAGCCAAGACAACCATAAGGAAGAGTTTGTATTTCATGATTAGGTGTGGAGTTTCCCACCAATTTACTGAGATAAGTAACAAAGACCAAAGACGCATGATGCCCTAGGGGCTGATTGCCACCATTTTGTAGCCATGAAGGACGTCCAATTCGGGAAAGACCAGCGTCTTGAAAAGAGCAAAACTCAGAAACTTGTTTAGAAATATAACTGAGGGGCGCCTGGGTAGGGCAGTCGTTAAGCGTCTGCCTTCGGCTCAGGGCGTGATCCCGGTATTCCGGGATCGAGTCCCGCATCGAGCTCCTCCGCTGGGAGCCTGCTTCTTCCTCTCCCACTCCCCTGCTGTGTTCCCTCTCTCGCTGGCTGTCTCTCTCTGTCACATAAATAAATAAAATCTTAAAAAAAAAAAAAAAAAGAAATATAACTGAAACACTAAATTCCCCTGGCTGGAGCCTGTTTATCTCTCTGGACTCTTTGTTATGTGAAACAGTAAATTCTTTTATGGTTTAGTCAGCTCTAATATAGTTTTCTGTTACTGCAGCCTGAGGCACCCTCATACATACCCCTTGTCCATATTTGCAAGTAAATTCTGTTTCATGTGTTACTGCCTTTCCTCCAGTTTTTTCATCCCCCTAAATTGCTTTCTCTCTACTTCAGGATGTCTCAGTCCTATTTATTCAAAACTATGGGTTGCTTTTCTTGCTCTTCCAGGTAGAATTCCTTCTTTCACTAGAGTCCTGTAACATTTTCAGGGCCAAAACTATAATGTGTACTCATCCTTCTCTAGCATGTAGTATATAGTATATATATATATATATCTAGTACCATATAGAGAGAGATATCTAGTAGCATGAGATATATAGATACCTATATAGATATCTATATACACATATAACATATAGATATATAGAAATATAGATATAGTATATCTTAAAGGATGGTCTGTATCCAATTTATTCTCACCCTAGAAATCCTGACAAAATGGCTGGTTCGTGTAGTTGCTCAAGAGCTCCTCACTGATTTTCTCCTAAATGAATGCATAATTTAGTCAGTTATTTGGCTAATCAGAGTGTGTCAGGAAACTTTAGGGTGGGACCATCTATTTGATGTGAAACCCTGTATCATGTCTGTAGTCTAGGGTGTTTTCCTATATTCTACTTCTCTTCCTTGTTGCAAACGTTCACCCATTTCTTCCTCCATTTTAAAGATCTTCAATACACTCTAACATTTTGTATTATTCTTCTAAAATACTTGCTGCAGTCTCACAGTCTCCTTTTCACAATATTGAATAGTGTACGGAAGATGAAGGAATTTGAGCTTTTCTTTAAGAACTGCTGCCTGGGCAATATTTAATGATGTTTCATTAACAAAAATACCACAGCGTCTGTTTCTTTGGATTGGAAGGACCATTTTTCTCCATTAGACTCTGAGTAGTAAGGGCTTTTCTTCAAAATAAATGCTTTAAAGCAGTTTCTCAAACCATAGAATACAGAAAACAGCTAAAAGAGGCTGCTGTTCCAATAGAAAAAAAAGAGTAGTCACCAAAAAGGATAGAATTGGATTATGAATGTTCAGTTTAGAATAAGAGGTACAGCATTATAGCTTCACTGTGCAAAGAAAGAAAAAGAGGAAAGAGAAAAAGAAAACATGTTTGCTAAAAGACTCAGAAGACTTTAAATTAATCTTGTTATATATTCTTCAAAAGCCTTACCCTGATACAGAAGGATGGAAGAAATTTCAATATGAGACCCAGAGAAGGAAGAATTGGCTAATTGGGAATATTATTTTTGCCACTTCAGGAAAGGAATGTCACCATTTTCTTGGTTAACAATTGAATCTAGTTCATTATATAATGAGATAAAAATATATAAATACATTAACATAAAAATAGCTGCAAATTTCTTCTCTCCACCAGTCTTCCTCTCTGGTCCAAAGAATGTAATTACCAATCTACCTGACAAACTCAACCATTTCTGTTCCCATCTCATCCCCTGTGAGAACTGTCTAAACTTTTATAATGTTGTATAGTAGACAGAAAAAGCATAGAATTTAGAAGAAAGAACAGATGACCTCATAAGAAGAGATACTTAATCTACATAATAAACATGTGAAGGAGAGAGTAAAATCTAACAGGCTGGGGCAAAGGAGTTTTATTTCCTTTGTTTCACGGGTGAGTCGGTGGGTGAGAGACACAGCGTAGAACGAATACAAGTTAAACAGAATAGAAAGGAGGATAGAAGAGATTCTTGGCTAGTCAGGAAAATTGAAATGGATTTTCTTTAATAAATGATAACATATGGATGTAAGCAATGATTCTGGTTACTTTTTAAAAAGATTTTACTTTGTAGAGCAGTTTTAGATCCATAGCAAAATTAAGTGGAAAGAATAGGGCAGCACATGCGCTTTTGTTGGACTGGATGGACCTCACTACTTCTTCTCAGCTCCTCTCCACTTCCCCCCACCCACTTTCCTCAGAGCAGACAGATTGGATGGGGCAGGGGCTCCCTCCCAAGAGTGTTTCTAGAGCTCAGAAGCAGCTAGTAGGGGTTTCATTGTCCACATGTTTAAAGTCTAACCAAAAAAACAAAAATCGCTGGATATGAAGTTGGGACACAGATCCAAGTCTACATCTACATCCTCACATTAGCGACCTTGGGGCACCACTTTCAGATAAAAACGCAGGCCTGACCTGAATGGCATCATCCAATATCCAAGGAAACCATGAAATTGATCTGCGGACTGAGAACAAACTGCACACTAGAGGAAGGAAAGAGGTCACACTGTGGAAGGTAGGAGGTGTGGAGATGTGATTTGGGGGAGAAGAGAATTCTGGTGCCACAGAGGGGAGGGAGCCTTGATCATGGAGAGAGGAGAGAGAGAGAAAGAGAGGACGAGAGAAAGAGGAAGAGAGAGAAACCAGCACACAGGGGTTGCATAAGAAAAACAGTTTCCCAAAACCATTGATGGTGAAAATCAGAGGGGCTGATTATTAAAATTTTTTTACAAGCAGCAGAGCTAAAATCTGAAGTTTTAGATGTCTGTGCCATTGCCAGGTGGAGCCTGGTGGGTGTAGTGGGGCTCCTCTAAAGAAGGAAGGCAGACTCCCAGAAGCACCAGTGTGCTCTGAGGATCCCCTGGGTCACACTGGAAGAGACAGTTCTCCTTCTTGGAGTGCATTTGAGAGAGGCGGTGCTGCCTCTCAGGGTACAAAAGAGCTGGTGGGCATCATTAAGCTGTCCCATTCATTAGCATATGAGCACAGATGCCTACTGAGGGTGGCTAACCTGGTGCCAACTTTTTGCTATGTTGTCCCCTGCGCACTCATATGACTGCCCTTCTGGGACAAACGGGCAACAACCCCAGCACAGTGACACCCTCCCCTAGAGGATCAGTGCAGGTCTGTGCCAAGACAGATCCCTAAAATTGGAGTATTGAAACTCAGCTGCACACCTCAGATAAAGCACAGGAGCAGACAGCCCAGTCACAGACAGGGTGAAGGCAGGGATCTTATGGAAACCTGGGACACAAGAGGGAAGATGGATTACTCCTCTCTGAGGGCTTCCTGAGCAGCGGGGAGCACAAATTCCCCTGTCTGGGGAAGAGACCAGACAGACCTGTGCCATTTCACCGCTACCCATCAGCATAGTGTCCCACAGTGGAGGCTTCAAACCACTTACACCAAGCCCTGCCCCCCGGGCTCTGAAGGTGCCTTTTTTTACTAGAGCAGTGTGATTGAGAGCCAGAACAGCAGCAGGCCCCTCCCCAGAAAAACAGCACTCCCCCCACCCATGCACCAGATCTACTGATTATAGAGTGCTACAAAGCTTCAACTCTGGTGGAAATATGACCAAGCACAGGCTTTCCTAACACACAAAAGAGAGTCCTTAATAAAATGCCAGGACAGAGGAATTCATCCCAAAAGAAAGAAGAAGTCACAGCCAGATAGCTAATCAAAATAGATATAAGTAACATGTCTGAATTAAAATTTAAAAAAAATCATAATGATACTATTTGTGCTTGAGAAAAGCATGGAAGAAACCAAAGAGACCCTTACCACAGAGATAAAAGACCTAAAAATTAGGCTGAAATTAAAAACTCTATAACCGAGTTGCAAAACTGACTGGATGTAATGACTACAAGGATGGAAGAACAAGAGGAATGAAAAAGTGATATAGAAGATAAAATTATGGAAAATAGTGAAGTAGAAAAAAGAGGGAAAGAAAAATATTGGATCACAAATGTACACTTAGGGAACTCAGAAACTCCATCAAACATAACATTTGTATCATAGGAATCCTAGAAGAATAAGAGAAGGTAAAAGGGGCAGAAGGTTTACTTGAGCAAATTATAGCTGAAAACTTCCCTGATCTGGAGGGAAAATAACCTAGACATTCAAATCCAGAAGGCACAGAGAACTCCCGTCAAAATCAACAAAAGCCAACAAACACCAAGATGTACCATAGTAAAATTTTCAAAATATNAATAACCTAGACATTCAAATCCAGAAGGCACAGAGAACTCCCGTCAAAATCAACAAAAGCCAACAAACACCATAGTAAAATTTTCAAAATATCAAGATAAGGAAAGAATCTTGAAAGCAGCAAGGGAAAAGAAATCCCTAACCTACAAGGGAAAACAAGTCAGATTAGCAGCAGATCTCTCCACAGAAACCTGGAAACCTAAAAGAGAGTAGCATGATATGTTCAACGTGCTGAATGTGAAAAACATTCAGCCAGGGATTCTTTATCCAACAAGGCTGTCATTCAGAATAGAAGGAGAGATAAAGAGTTTCCCAGACAAACAAAAACTAAAGGCGTTCATGACCACTAAACCACCCTTGCAAGAAATTAAAGACAGACCTGAGTCAGAAAGAAAGACCAAAAGCAGCAAAGACTAGAAAGGAACAGAAGGAACAGAAAAAAATCTCCAGAAACAATGATTTTACAGATAATATATGACACTAAATTCATATTTATCAATAATCACTCTGAATTTAAATGGACTAAATGCTTCAATCAAAAGACACAGGATATCAGAATGGATGAAGAAGTAGAAGGAGAAGAAGAAGGAGGAGAAGAAGGGGAAGGAGAAGGGGGGGTATATGCTAGGATATGCTGCCTAGAAGAGGCTTATTTTAGACCTAAACACACCTTCAGACTGAAAGTGAAGAGATGGAAAACCGTCTGTTATGCTGATGGATATTTTAAAAAAGCCAAGTAGACATACATATATCAGACGAACTAGACTTTTAAACCAAAGACTGTTACAAGAGATGAAGAAGGGCACTATATCATAATAAAGGAGTCTATCCAACAATCAGATCAAACAATTATAAGTATTTATGTCCCCAACTTGGGAGCACCCAAATATATAAATCAAGTAGTAACAAACATAAAGAAACTCACTGATAACAATACAGTAATAGTAGGAAATTTTAACACCCCACGTTCAGCAATGGACAGATCATCTAAGCAGAAAATCAACATGGAAACAATCGCTTTGAATGACAGACTGGAACAGATGGACTTAACAGATATATTCAGAACTTTTCATCCTAAAGCAGAATACACATTCTTTTTGAGTGCAGATGGAACATTCTCCAGAATAGAGCACTCACTGGTTCGTAAAACAACCCTCAACAAGTACAAAAAAATCGAGATCATACCATGCATATTTTCAGACCACAATACTATGAAACTTGAAGTCAACCTGAAGAAAAATTTGAAAAGTCCACAAATACATGGAGGTTAAAGAACATCCTACTAAAGAATGAATGGGTTAACCAAGAAATTAAAGAAGAAATTTAAAAAAAAAGAAACAAAACAAAACAAAAAACAACAGAAGCACATGAAAATGAAAACATGACAGTTCAGAACCTTTGGGATGCAGCAAAGGCTGTCATAAGAGGGAAGTATATAGCAATACAGACCTACCTCAAGAAGGAAATCTCAAGTACACAACCTGACATTACATCTAAAGGATCTAGAAAAGGAAGAGCAAATGAAGCCTTAATCTAGCAGAAGAAGGGAAATAATAAAGGATTAGAGCAGAAATAAATGATATAGAAACAAACAAATAAACCAACAAACCCAGTAGAACAGATCAAGAAAACTATGACATGGTTCTTTAAAAGATTTCAATAAAATTGATAAACCCTGAGCCAGACTTATCAAAAAGGAAACAGAAACGGCACAAATAAATAAAATCCTGAATGAAAAAGGAGGTATCACAACCAATATCATAGAACTAAAAATAATTATGACAGGATATTATGAAAAAGTATATGCCAAAAAACTGGACAATCTAGAAGACATTGAAAAATCCCTAGAAACATGCAAACTACCAACACTGAAACAGGAAGAAATACAAAATTTGAACAGACTGATAACCAGCAAAGGAATTGAATCAGTAATCAAAAATCTTCCAACGAAGGAACAGAAGGCTTTCCAGGGGAATTCTAGCAGACATTTAAAGAAGAGCTAGTACCTATTCTTCTCAAACTGTTCCAAAAAATAGAAATGGAAGGAAAACTTCCTAACTCATTCTACAAGACCAGTATTACCTAGATTCCAAAACCAGAAAAAGGTCCAGCTAAAAAGGAGAATTACAGGCCAATATCCCTACTGAACATGGATGCAAAATTTCTCAACAATGTACTAGCAAATTTGATCTAGCAGTACATTTAAAGAATTATTCACCACTATCAAGTGGGATTTATTCCTTGGCTACAGGGGCGGTTCAATATTTGCAAATCAATCAACATAATAAACCACATTAATAAAAGAAAGAATAAGAACCATATGATCCTCTCAATAGATGTAGAAAAGAGCATTTGATAAAATACAGCATCTGTTCTTGATAAAAGCCCCCAATAAAGTAGGGCTAAAGAGCACATATCTCAACATCATAAAGAAAATATGAATCACATATGTAGACTATCATCCTCAATGGGGAAAAACTGAGAGCTTTTCCTCAGTGGTCAGGAATAAGACAGGGATGTCCACTGTCACTATTGTTGTTTAACATAGTACTGGAAGTCCTAGCCTCAGCAATCAGACAGCAAAAGAAATAAAAGTACCCAAATCAGCAAGGAAGATGTGAAAGTTTGACTATTTGCAGATGATAGGATACTCTGTATCCTGTAGAAAACCTGAAAGACTCCACCCAAAAGTTGCTAGAACTGATATTCGAATTCAGCAAAGTTTCAGGCTATAAAATCAATATACAGAAATCTGTTGCATTTCTATACACCCATAATGAAGCATCAGAAAGAGAAACTAAGGAATCGATTCACTTACAATTGCACCAAAAACCACACATACCTAGGAATGAACCTAAGCAAAGAGGTGAAAGATCTGTACTCTGAAAACTATAGGACACTTACTAAAGAAAGAAGAGGACACAAAAAATGGAAAAACATTCCATGCTCATGGTTTAGAAGAACAAATATTATTAAAATATCTATACTTCCCAAAGCAATCTACACATTTAATGCAATTCCTATCAAAATACCGACAGCATTTTCCACAGAGCTAGAACAAACAATCGTAAAATTTGTATAGAACCACAGAAGACCATAAATAGACAAAGTAATCTTGAAAAAGAAAAGCCAAGCTGGAGGCATCACAATTCCAGACTTAAAGCTATATTGCAAAGCTGTAGTGATCAGGACAGTATGGTACTGACACAAAAACAGACACATAGATCAATGGAGCAGAATAGAAAACCCAGAAATGGACCCACAACTCTATAGTCAACTAATCTTTGACAAACAGTTAAGAATATCCAATGGAAAAAAAGACAGTCTGTTCAAAACAGTTTTGGGAAAACTGTACGGCAACATGGAGAAGAATGAAACGGGACCACATCCTTACACCACACACAAAGTAAATTCAAAATGGATAAAAGACCTAAATGTAAGACAGGAAACCTTCAAATCATAGAGAACACAGGCAGCAACCTCTCTGACATTGGCTGTAGCAACTTTTACTATATATGTCTCCAGAGGCAAGGGAAACAAAAGCAAAAATGAACCATTGGGACTTCATCAAGATAAAAATCGTTTTCACAGCAAGGGAAACAATCAAGAAAACTAAAAGGCAGAATACAGAATGGAAAAGATATTTGCAAATGACATATCTGGTAAAGGGTTAGTATCCAAAATCTATAAAGAACTTAAACTCAATACCCAAAACACAAATAATCCAGTTAAGAAATGGGCAGAAGACATCACTAAATATTTTTCCAAAGATGTCATCCAGATGGCCAACACACACATGAAAAGATGCTCAACATCACTCATCATCAGGGAAGTACAAATCAAAACAATGATGAGATAACACATCACACCTGCCAGAATGGCTGAAATTAATACAGGAAACAACAGATAACCCTCTTACACTGTTGATAGGAATGCAAACTGGGGCAGCCACTGTGGAAAAGTTTGGAGTTTCCTCAAAAAGTCACAACTAAAACTACCTATGATCCAACAATTACACTAGTATGTATTTACTGAAAGGATACACAAATACTGATTTGAAGGGACACATGCACCCCGATGTTTCTAGCAGCATTATCAACAATGGCCAAATTATGGAAAGAGCCCAAATGTCCACTGACTGATGAATGGATATATATACACACACACACACAATGAAATATTACTCATCTATCAAAAAGAATGAAATCTTGCCACTTGTAACAATGTGGATGGAGCTTTAGTGTATTATGCTAAGCAAAATAAGACAGGCAGAGAAAGACAAATACCGTATGATTTCACTCATATGTCAAATTTAAGAAACAAAACAGATGAACGTATGCGAAGGAAAAAAAGAGGGAAGCAAAACATAAAAGACTTAACTATAGAGAACAAACTGAGTGTTGATTTAGGGGAAGTTGGTGAGGGATGGGCTAAATGGGTGATGGGTATTAAGAAGAGCACTTGTTTTGTTGAGCACTGGGTAATATATGTAGGTGATGAATCACTAAATTCTACTCCTGAAACCAGTATTACACTATATGTTAACTAACTAGACTTTAAATAAAAATTTGAAGAAGAAGAAAAAAGATAGAATAGGGTTCCCACATACTTCTTGCTCCCACATATGTACAGTCTTCCCCACTATCAATTTGTTACAATCAGTGAAAATACATAGTTTATATTAGAGTTCACCTTTGGTTTTATACATTCTATGGGTTTTGACAAATATATAACAACATGTATCCACCATTATAGTATCATAGCAGGATTGTTTCACTGTCCTAAAAATCCTCTATGCTCTGCCTATTTTCTCTCCCTACCCCTAACACCTAGCAACCACTGATCTTTTCATTCTCAGCAAAGTTTTAACTGCAAACACTTTTCCTATTCTAATTCATTTTCAAAAACCTGACACTGCTTTAAGATTACACCACATAGCCACATTGTCCATGGCTTTTGTACTGCTAAAGTAATATATATGTTGCGTGGACGAAAGAGTGTATTCCTTTGTTGAATAATGGAAATTATACTATTTTCAACAAATCTTTGTTTTAGAAATAAAAGTATGTGTTAAATCACCTTCAAATACTTCCAAATAAACATACTGGGATTTGATGTGTTTTACTGGGATAAAGAGAATAATGGCCACCTAAAAACATTTGTGTCTTAATCCCCCCAAAATTTGTGAATATGTTACCTTACATGACAAAAGGGACTTTGTAGATGTGACCTAGGCTAAGAACCTTGAAATAGGTACATAATCCTACATTATCAAGGAGAGTCCCATCTAATTATGAGTCCTTAAAAGCCTCTCCCAGCTTCAGTCAGAAACAGACAGACATCACACAGTACAGTCAGAAATTGTGATGTTGCTGTCTTTGAAAATAGAGGAAGTGGCGAAAAACCAAGGAATGTAGGCAGGCTCTAAACTGAGAAGGCAAGGAAATAGATTCTTCCTGAGAACCATCAAAAAATAGTGTGACCTTGCCACTTCAGTGATTTTAGCCCAATGTAATCTGTATTGTATATGTGACCTACAGAGCAATGAGATAATAAATGTTTTTTGTTTTCATCCACTAAGTTTGTGACAATTTGTTAGAAAAGCAATAGTCTAATACATCTATTGTGTAGGCAGAGGTCTGGTGGGTAACAAATAACACAAAACCAGGTATACAGCAGTCTTGTAGAATTCTCTGTGAATGAGTTAGATTAATAGTTATTTTTCCCCACATATTCAGATGAGTAATTCCCATGAGCATACCCAAATTTTGGTGATTAGGCTGCTATATTGTGAGTTACATGAATTTTTGGTTAATGTAGTGTTTCATTCTCCTAGGATATTCTGTTTGAGAAAAGTTATGAAGTTAATTCAAATGGCAGTCAGAGATGAACTGTTTTGATTGAACTATACTGAGTTGTTTTGGTTCTGATATTGAAAATGGTTTGAATTAAATTGATTGTTTATATTAGATAATATACAAGCCAATAAAAAGATTAAAACCAAACCAATGGAAGTTTGTGAAGAATTAATCTTGAAAACTATATTGATAATGTTTAAGCTCAATTTGAAGTAATTTATTGTTTAAAAATTGAGTGATATCTCCTCTCTTTTCTCTCTCTAAAATAAATCTGAAAGAAAGAAAGAAGAAAGAAAGAAAGAAAGAAAGAAAGAAAGAAAGAAAGAAAGAAAGAAAGAAAGAAAGAGAATAAAAGGGGCACCTGGGTAGCACAGTTGGTTAGGTGTCTGACTCTTGGTTTTGGCTCAGGTCATGATCTCAGGTCTAAGATCGAGCTCTGCATGAGGCTGTGCACTCAGCACGGAGTCCGCTAGGAATTCTGTCTTCCTTTCCCTCTGCCCCACCCCCCTGTGCTTGCATGCACTCTCTCTCTCTCTCTTTCTCTGTCTCAATATAAATCTTTAAAAACTTGAGTCATATCTCAGTTAAGAAATATTTTTTAGTAAGATTTGCACTAAGTTCTTGTTTTTGATATAGAAAAAAAACAAATTCTCTCTAGCAAACCAAACAGTAATATATAAAAGAAATGGAGATTAATTTATATGGAAGATGTTCAAAAATGCCATGTTCAGGAAGAGATATGATAAGGACAATATTCTATTTGCCCTCTCATGTATATAAGGTATGCTCTCACAAAGGTGGAGGGTCCATTTTTGATAGATTAAGCAGAATTTACAGGGAGCCATAGCTGAGTAAAAGTACCCAAGAGTTAGTCTCCCTGCATAGAGAAGAATATCCACTGCTGAATTTCTATGAATCTCTATAAACACTGGAAGCTACAGGAAGTCATTTACTTCACATTGGGACATTTGTCATAAATTGTCTTAAATTTAAAAATGTCTTCATTTAAACAGTGAACAGAAAGCATAAAGGACCAGAAAAATTCAGATAAAAATTGGAAGAGGAAAAAAAATGTGATTTTCACTTGGGTAGCATATTTTGATACTGAGTTAAGATTCAGAAGAAGCAGGTCAAAAAGGACCTGAGAGGGTCCAAGAAACACTGCCTACCCCCCTTGCATTTTTTCTTCTTTTTTCTATCATCCATTTTTATGTCTCATAAAGTCTTCTATAAGCTGCTCTTCTTTTGAATAATTACTTTATAAGTTGTCATCCTTCTTTATCACTGTCATAGTCTTTCTACTTATGTTGGTGCACATTTATGATTACTAATTTTCTCCCTTCATTTTATTTCTTCTCCCTTAGTTCACATATTTCCCCCAACACATTGAAATGTCTTCATCTCGTGTATTAGTGTATGTTGACTACATTGTTGAGAAGAAACATGTTGTAATAAAATTATGAATAATTCTAGAATGAAAGTTTTTGCTCATTAGCAAAAGCAAAATTACAACTGCAAAAAAAATCCAGAAGATTTTTTTGCTAAAAGAATTAGGAGTGTGTGTGAGTAATTAAAAACAAAAGCAATCCAAAAGAGAAAAAGAGCCTGCTCTGTCTTTCCATGAAAGTTATATATGTACTTATTAAATTGGAGAATTGAGAAGGCTATATGAATTGTCCAAACTAAACTGGTTTATCAAAATATTTCAGGTTAAGTTTAATAGATATAATAGAACATTATTTATGTTTCTTTCTGAGCTTAGGTTGAATTTTCAAGTTAAATATGTCACAGCATTTAAATGAGTAGAGAATCCCTAATTTGTCTTAATGGGCTTGATTTTGAAGACAATAAAAACCTACATTTTTTCCACAGTCATTATTCATTTCTAATGGACTTATTTAAAATGTAGTTCATTACAAGATTTTTTTTTTCTGTTAGAAAATCTTTTAAAGATAGAAATCAATCAAATGCTGTGAAATGGTTGCAAGTATACTTTAGACCACTTTTAAGGCATAAATTATTCTCATTTAAATTTACTTTGTTAATTGGTCATGCTGCCTGTGTAAATAGAATTTTCTTCAAACTGTAATTCAAACTTGGCATTTTTAATATTTTTTATGGATTTTTTTCTAAAAATCCATTGTGTATCTCATTGTATCATGTGCACAGTATGCCTAACTTGTAAAACTGCTATGAATGCTAATCACATAGAAGATATGAACTCTGACTTGCCAAGTTGTAGCATTTACTGTGATTTATGGGTTGAAAATTTTGTAACAATACTTAAAATATTTAAGTTATTTTATGATTACTTAAAACCATAGAGTGTTTGCAATTAAGTATCAAGATTCACAAATAATAATTTCCATAACAAAGTTGTATATTGGAAATAATTCATAGAGATTGTTTTACAGTCCTGTATAAAGAGTTAAAAATAGCATAATCATCAGTGAGTAATAGTAGTAAATATTATTGCAAGAATTTATATCTAAAACTACTTTGGCATGTCACCTCTCTGCTAAATATCAGGAAGAAAATTCAGTGATAGGGTTTGTGAATTTTGGATTTACTCAGAAGGAACAGTGCCTGTATTCACACCATGTTCTCATTTATCTTATTCCATTTGACTATGGGGCATGCTCTTTATTATCCACTTTCGTTTATGCTTTCTAGCATGTACACACTCTAGTCCTGTACGTTGAGCATTTTTTCCCAAATTGACTGCATTTTCCCTTTAAAATGACATACATATTAGACCTGCCATTTTTTAAAATATTCTGCCACAAAAGAACATGTAAATTTTGCTAGCAGTGGAACTTATACATTCATTATTTGACAGATTTTCCAACAGAGGAACTGAAAAGATGGAAAAATACATGAGAATATAAGATTTAGTACCAAATACTGCACTTTAAGAGCTGATTTGACAGGTTAGGGGAAGATTCAGAAGGATTCATAAATTACCAATTTTATTTATGAATTAGCATTGATTCAGTATCATTTAATTAAATAAGTCACCTTTACATTGTATGTGCAATACGTGTCACAGAGTACACGTCTTAAGGGTGGTTTAAGTGTCATAAAATGGAAGGTTTCCCTGAGTGTCTTAATTTTTAAGGTGGTAATCCCACTGGTATGACTGCTGATGAGAAAAATACACATTTCATGCCTCCAGAATTTTAAGGAAAACAGTTGTTGAGTTTAACACTTCATTAGTCACTTCATACATCACAGGCTCATTATTACTTTTTCTTTCCATATCAAAAAGGATTTCCATAGCAAGTGAAAAAAGGCATGAAAGAATATCAGGGAATTGTGGCACACATGAAAGCAAAATGTGCATAAAGGGAGAAGGAAAGAGAAATAAACAGGAGGGAAGCAACACTTCAAATGACACAGTGATAATGACTATTAACATTGTGAGAAGGTACCAGTCATCCAGCCATCTGCTCCAGACAGGCAGCAGAGCAAACAAGGTGAAAGGAAATGCAATGCTTAGGAATTGCTTGATTTTCATTAAAAGCCTCTTTAATTCACACAGTGTTTGTTCAAAGGAGATGGGGTGCGCAGAAACTAAACTGTTGTGTGGGAATGGTTCACGATAACACCAAGATCCCATCTAATAGTCCCAGGGAAGTGTCTCCATCCTCTGAAAACCCCAGTGAGTCACAGCAGTGTAGTCTTCTTCTTTTCCCTTCCCTTTCCTTTCCTTCCCTTCCTTTCCCTTCCCTTCCCTTTTCTCTCTCTCTCATGTATATATATACACATATATATGTATATATATAATTTCTATGTATAAAATTGATTTATATTTTAATACTATTACTTTGTATGATTTCTGTTCTTTTGAATTTGATAAATTGTGGTTATGGCCCAGAATACAGTCTCTAACAGTGGCCATTCCACATGTACTTGTAATTAATGTATATTCTTCTATTGTTGGGAAGAATATTTTATAAATATCAAGTAAATTAAGTTGGTTGATGGTGTTGTACAGTCATCTGTATCATTAATGATCTTCTCACTTGCTGTGTCATTACAGAGATGAGTGCTAATGTCTTTTACTACAATTGCAATTTTTTTTCAGATCAGTTTTGTTTCATGCGTTTTAAAGGTATTTACCCCTGACATTTATTATTATGAAATCTAGATTTCTGATATTAAGTAGCTCCTCCAGGTTATTTTCAGATAGTTCCTACATATCCTTTTCTATCCTTTTACTTTTTTTTTTTTTGAGAAGGGGGGGGAGGAGGGGCATAGTGAGAGGGAGAGAGAGGGAGAGAGTTTTAAGCAGGGTCCACGCCCAGCATTGAGCCGGAGGCAGGTCTCAATCTGACAACCCTGAGATCATGACCTGAGCCAAAATCAAGAGGCAGTTACTTAACCAACTGAGCCACCCAGGCACCCCTCCATCCTTTTACTTTTAATGTGTTGTTATATTTATATAAATATATAAAAATTTATATAATATTTACATTTAAAGTAACAATATATAAACATATAAGCATATCAACATATAAACAGAATATATTTGAATTTTTTTCATCCAATTTGTTTTTTTAATTTCTTAGTGTAGCTTTTCAGATTTAATGTGATTAATAATGTGATTGGATTAAAATATATCAACTTGTCAGTTCCTTTTCTATTTATACATCTGTTCCTTATTTTTTCCTCTTTTTCTGCCACATCCTCATTTAATCAATCACTTGTTATGATTTCATTTTACCTCTACTATTGATTTATCTAAACCTCTTTTTAATACTGCTTTAGTGGTTGCCTTAGCGTTAAATTTTATTTATTTGTTTGTCTCTTTGTTTTATTTTTTTGACCGATGAGTGTCTGCTTATTGGCATAGGGTCTTGCAGGGCTAAGACTGCTTCCTCCCTACCCACTTCCCTCAATCAGAATCAGGATAATCAGAATCTAGATTGTTTTAAATAATTTTATGCCAAGGTAGTATAAACAAAAAAAATTTTTTTCTACTATTTTTGCATTTGATAATCAGTTATTCATTGGAGCAACTGAGAATTAAGAGTTAATGAATTTTATTTTAACTTTATTTAGCTCAATTCCTCTTGGTCCTCATATCTCAGAAAGGCAATTTTCTGAGTAATGAACTGTTCTTTGTCTCTGACCCAGGACTCTTCTAGTATATCCATAAACTCATGGTAGATGAATGTAGGAATATGCAGCTCATGTAAAATCTCAAGCTTTCCATAGTTTGTTAAATATCTCTATATAGCTTCCTTCCTACCAATAATCTTCCCCTAGATTTCTAACTGTTTCATCCTCTCTGGACACTGGTTCCTGTGTCCTCACCTCAGTGAGGCCACCATTCTCACTTGTTTTTTTCCTATATGCATTGCGGTCCAGAAAAGACCTGAGGAAGGAAGCTGCAGTGATTGTAGGGTTGATTTCTTGTTTCTTGTCTCTCAGGGCTTATCTCTGCCCTGCCTGTTGTCTTAGGTCTGAAAATCATTGTTTTATTTTGTATAGTTTTCTAGTTTCAATTTGTTTGTTTTTACAGTTTGGTTTTTAATTTTTTTTTAATTGAATTTATTCCATTTAAGATAAATTAGTATTTTCATTATTGAAATTGTATTATTTCCCTCCTTAGTTGGCTCTCTGAGTTATATTAGGAAACTATCCTAGGAAAATGTTGTCTGACTTTCTTATCTCTCTCTCTCTCTCTCTCTATATATATATATATATAAATAAATATATGTGTGTGTGTATACACATATAAATGTATGTATATACATATGTGTGTGAGTATAAGGATAAAATATATATATATGTAAATATAAAATGTATGTATTTTACTATTCCATGATATCACTAGAATATTCAAACCTCATCTCCACTTACCTGCTCGTGACTTTTGCATTTTTTTATTTAGAATATACTTAAAACATTTGAAGATATTATAGATATTGTTTTGCATGGTTAACATTTATTCATGTTTATCTACCTATTCACTTCTGTTGGTGGTTTTTATTATTTCCTGCACTGTCATACACAGAGTAGGAAATTGAAGGGAAAAAAATGGAAGGAAAGGAAGGAGAAAAAGAAGGAAGGTGCATCCTTTTGATTATACTGAATATATTTTTCCTAGAAACATACAACTGGATCTTAAAAGAAAGAATGATGATAAGAGTTTTATGAGATATTTATTTTTGAGATTAATATCTATTAAAGGAACCTGAGGTTAACTACAACATTAACAATTTGGGTTTGCCATAAATATTTACTATAAAGAGTAATTCCTACAATTGAGTTACATACATTTAAGGGTTATCAAAAAAGTGTAACTTCGGTTTTCTAAAATGTGTTAAATATGATCTTATGAAAGGGAGCAAATTAGACTTGATCACCTCTCAAAGTGAGTATCAGGTCCAGACTATGTGTAATAGTTAAAGAATTTCCCCCCCTAAACTGTGTTAGTATGAGACTGCTCTAAGACTGGTAATTTGACTAAATATTAACATCAATGGATAAATAGCAGGAAAACAAGGCAAAATACATGAATAGAACTATAGCAACACTATAGTTAGAAGTACAAGTGGGAAAAAAATAATCACATTTACTACTCACTGTCATGCCTAATTAAGATTCTTGGCAACAAACTGATTCCTGGCAACAGATATGGTATAATTGTTCTAATCCAAAACAGTTTTATGACCAGATACATTAATATAATACCTGATAATTTTATGTGCATCACACACGTAATTATCAAAGGCTATTTTGATTATGATTATATCTTCTACTTAATTGATTCCTTAAATTGGGAATTTAAAACCCAGTTCGTTTTGGAGAGGCTGTAGTTGAACAGATAATTTATATTGCAAGTGTTGGAGTCACCTGAGACTCTATTGTAAACATTCTTCTATTACTACAAGGAAAGGGGGGAAAGTATCTTCTGCATTACAAAGGTATTTTTAGCATGAGCTTAAAAAAAAAGACAAAAACAAACACCTTTGTCACTATTCTTTTTTTATTTTAATACCTATTATTGGCTTTAACAGAGGGATTTCAAGATAATTTTAAATAATTAGGTACATTGTAAACAGTCCCTACTACTAATCTGTCTTTCAAAGAGAACAGACTCATTGGCTACAGACAAAAATGACCAATTTAATAATTAACTGAATTTCTCCAGTACATACATTAATCTTTGGAAGTAAGTCAGGTCCTTAGAAGTAAAATGAAATGTTTTAGGTCCACTGAGATCTCTTTTTATAAACTAGTGTTGTATTATTAAAGGGAGCCTAGGAGATTCAAAGAATTAATTTATTACTCAACTTGTCAATGTTACTCCTGAGAATAAATACATTGACTAGTGGAATGTGACTGACAGTAAGTAATTTCTTATTCCCTGGTTTCCACCCAATATCTCAGCTTCAATGGCTGCACTCTAGCATCCTTCCCAGGATTGTCTTCATGCTAGAAATTTGATTGTCTTAGTTTCCTTAAAAGCTTATTTAAAAAACTATGCTGTTTATTTTGTCAGATGCTTAAAATGCTTGACAAGGAAAAATAAAAATAAGTGAAAAAACTAAGATGACTTGAGTTGTGTTTAAATCTAGGTCTCGGTCATGCAGTTAACCTCAGCTAATTAAGTACATTTGGTATTGTATGATAAACCAAAAAATAGTCTACAATGCCTAGCCTCTGCTGATATTTTTAATAAAACCCACACATTATTTGAACATGTCAAGGTAAGAAAAGTATAATCATGAAATCATATTTTATTCCTGACTTGGCAAAATATCTGAAAGACTATAAGCTAGACAATTCCATCAATGTGCATGCAAGAAGCAGGGGCTCCAATGTTTAATTTCTGAAGCAAGAGAAATATGCTGTCTCATTGTCTTTTGGATTATTGCACCTTCATTGTTTAAATAATGGAGCACAGGCAGATTTTTACTAAATCAAATAAAGAAATTGAGTTCAAACTCTGATTTGATATTAGAACAGTAAATTATATATTCTATATTGATGCTTCACTTAATTCCCCTGATCAACGACTCCCACTGTTAGAGGCAGAATATCTCCCCGGAAAGGTCAACTAAGGTAATATCTTCCATTTGTTGAGATAAAAAAATTAGGTGTGAACCTTAGCTAGTTATATTTTGATAGTCATTATATGGATAAACACAGACTGTGTGAAGAATTTGTGGAGATGAGTTTTGTGTAATCATACTAAATATGGACAGATTTTGTATGCATGCTTGTGTATATGTGTCCTTTTTTTGTATGAACATGAATCCCTCCTCTTCACATTTAATTCTTTTATTCTCTTGAACCACTTCTTCCTGAGCACAACACACTGTCCCAATTCTTCTCTTAGTATGGTGGCCATTAGTTGTGTCTGATTTGCAAAAATTCTTGATCATCTCCAGATCTATAAAAAAATTAGTACTGACAGTCTACTTGTCAAAACTCTTACTCTGTTAATAACATGTCCTGCCAGATGTCCCCAGTAATGTTACAACTATGAAATGCTCTATTTCCTAGTTTTAGAATGGAAGGATATTAACTCTTAGTGTATTAACTAGTGAGACAATACACAGGACAAACTAAAAAAAAAATTGTTTCTGTCATATAGCTCACTGAATTTGACTCTGAAATTTGAGGGAAAAGTCCTACTCCACATTTAATAAAATAATTTTAACAATAAAATTCTTGGTTATGTATTTTTTATTTTGTAAAAAATGTCCTTTTGCATTGTCTAATTTAATAATTCTTCTCCCATTGGGAGATGGTAGAAAGTCCACTAACGTGTGTGTTTTGAGATCAATATAAATAGTTACCTATCCAACAAAGCAAAGGATTTGTCCTTCTGAAACATGAATGTGTGATTGATGGATGTTTTCTACAATCACGCATAAAAATTTATTTTAATTACTTAATTTGTTCATAGTCCAAGGAGAAAATCCAGGAAGAAAATTAAATCACAGATCACTGAAGTAGTTGCTCTTTCTTTGCAAGATGGCCATCTTAATAATAGGCCTTGGAGCTTTGTAAACCACTTGGAATTTTGCAATGTCCTTATCTATCTGGTAGTTCCTTTGGTTAAGTGGGACAAGCCAAGGGGAAGAGTTATATATTCCTATATAACTATATATATTCCTACATATCACATATTATAACTAGACATATATAACAACTATATATTCCTATAGATCCCATATTATAATGTGATTAGCCGTATTCAGTGAAATGAGATAGGACCTGTAAACTTTTATTCTTATGCATGCATTAGTTCATTCTGAATGATTTCATTAGGTTTTGGTCAATGGGAGAAATATGATTCTTATTTCTTGTGAGAAATAAGAAGGAACATATGGCAATTAAAACAAAAGGTATAAATGAGTTTAAAAGGAAATTAGATATTTTTATTGCAAAAGAATGTTACACAGAAGATGGATTAAGGGAACAACAAGGAGGGGCACCTGGGTGGGTCAGTTGGTTAAGCAGCTGCCTTTGGATCAGGTCATGATCCCGGGGTCCTGGGAACAAGCCCTGCATTGGGCTCACTGTTCAGCGGGGAGACTGCTTTTCCCTCTCCCTCTGCCTGTTGCTCCCTCTCCTTGTGGTCTCTCTCTCTGTCAAATAAATAAAGGAGTAAGGGATGCAGGTGAAACATATGCGGGCAGAAGCATGGAACGAGTGGCCATTTTCAACCCTGTAGCTTCTTATGTCTCACTGGAAGAACCTATATTTTAAGATAATTATGTACAGTCATGGAAATGGAAACAGCTGCATTTTGGCAACTTGGCATGCAAATTACTAGCTCTACTCAGGCCATGTAAGCATGAATTGATGACAGATTTGAAAGAAAAGGACTGTCAACAGCTTCTGATTGTAAGACCTAATGAGCATCATGAAAGTTAATGCAAGGATGATGACATAGTGCTGTCTGCAAAGGTTCAAAGGGTCTGAATTCAAAGGAATCTGGGATTTTAGATCATATTCATAAAATAGTACAGAGGGTACATATCTTTAGGGAACACGACATTGTTAAATATCCCAATTTCTCAAATAGATTATATATTTTAATTTTGGTTACTGGGTCTAACATAATCTCCATTTGAAACAGCTGCAAATGGTATATAATTAGGTCAGAATGTTTTGTTGTCAGGATTCTCAGTTGCTTATATTGGCTTATGAAAAGGTCATCAGGAGAAAAGGGATCTGAATAGCAAAGAGATTCCAGCTGGTTAGTTATTATTTTAATTATGCAATGGAATCAGCTATTTCCCTGCCAATATCTAAAGTTACTTATGGAAAATTTATTCAAAGACTCTGTGAAGACAGTCTTTCTGTATTTTCATTGCGTGTCACAAATCCATATTTATCAACCTTTCTGTACCTTTGAAACTTCCTGTTGAATAGTGTTCATACATGCATTCTCTCAACAGTGCTTATAGTGAGGCTCTGATATACCTGACACTTCATATTGTCCTCATTCTCAAGGAATATTTTGGGAGATAAAATCTACTGTTACTATAAAGCATAATATGTACCCCTCTGAGCATAGAATTCTAATTCAGATTTTCTCTATTTCTTAAAAACTCAATGTTTAGAATCATAAAAAATCAGCTTTTTCTGTTATCTTCTCTGTTTTCTCTCACCTATAACATTTAAATTTGCACTTTCTTTGAATCTTAAGAAAGATGAAGATGAAAAAAAACTCAGAATTTCCCTTAACCCAGTTTACTAAGCTTTGGGGTATTACTCTGTGAATTTCATGAAATTTATAAGTTTAAAATAACTTGGTCACATGCCCTAGCAATTAAGGTATAGGAGTTTTTACATTAAGAAGGGAAAGAGAAATTGGCATGTTTTATGAATCAACTCAGTAAACAGTTAATTGGCACAAAAGGGTTAATTCTGGGGCTTACAATTTAGGTTAACAATTGCTTTGGGAGTAGTGGGCAAACCAGGAGGTGCCTTTTGTTTTTTTTCCACAGAGGCTTGAACCTTTATCATCCCAGAAAACTGCTTTGAGTCCTTAAAAAGGTAGATGTAGTGAGAGCATATCAGAATAATGGGGTTAAGTAACAAGCTAAGAAATATTTTATTTCCTGTTTCAGGATTTTGGTTGATAACACCAGCATGTAACTGTGAGTGTAGGAAAATAAAGACCTGTCCTCAGATATTTTCCCCCCACTTTTCTCCTTCTAATCTAGTCTAATCTAGCCAAAATTATTTATACACTATCCACCTTACCTTTACTTGTTTTTTTTTTTTTCCATGAATTTCATTTCTGGAATTCCATTCCTATTCTCTTCTGCCAATCTAAAATTTCCTGTAATCTTTGCAGTCTGGGCTCAAATTCCATTTCCTCTGTGAAGCTTGCAGCATTGACCTCTATTTTTGTCTTTTTTTAACTTCTTGGTGATACCCAGAAGTTTATGTCTGAATTCCCTTACTCTTTTCAGAAAATAACATAAGTACATAGATAACTAAAAAATCCACTTTTCCTGAAGGTCTACATTTATTTGTAGGAATTTAGTTTGATTGTATAATTCCTATATAAATATAAATACATATATATACACAAATATAGATGTAATTATAATAATTGAATAATTCCTATAAAATAACATATACTTTCTTTAACAGCAAAATATTTTAATATTTTGGTGGTATTGATAAATCAAAAAGAAATTGACTATTAGCAGAGTTCCACAATATGATAGACGATCACTTCCAAATGAGAGATCTAAGTTCCTGAGGGACATACTGTAAGACATGCCCATGGGACAGAAAAATAAAAACTAGCTTGGCAAGAATTTATACATAATAATAAAACATACAAGTGAACCCTTGCTCATCTCTCAGGACCCATCAATAACTTCCTCATTTGAAAAATTTAGATCTTGACCACAACTAGGGAATAATCACTAGATTCTTGCTTTACCATTCTATCTTGTACATTGTTAATTAAAAACCAGAATACATGTATTGAAATTATTTATTGCCTTTTTGTTAACTCAATAAAACTCTATAATCAGAAACTACACCTTTATTTGCTTAGTGCAAATCATTATTCAAAATACTTTTCAAATAAATCAGAAAAGGAATTTTGAAAAGCGTTATGTAATATTTTAAATATGAGGATATTTTCCCCTGACTTTACTGTTTACATATCAGTATATAAAAATAACATATCAGTATATAAAAATATATGAAGTCAAAACAACTGCAAATGCAGTTCAAGTACTAGTATGATTTAAAAATTGTTAGATAGTATTTCAGTGCGTTATATTTCCCCTTTAAGTTGATAAAGATAATGTGAAGGGATTTATTACTAGATGAAAACAGAAAAAAACTTAGGTGTAGGGATTTTATTTTTTATCTGAGAATGTGGGTGTTACTAAATCTCTGTGGGGGTGGACACTAGTAAGTGCTATAGATCACAACCACTTCTATTTAATTCCTGTTGATTTAATTTTATTTTCAGAGCTGCTTCTTCACAGATTGTTTCGAAATATATGGCTGTGTGGGGGAAGATAGAACATCACGGCTATAACATTAAACACAGGCATATACATTCACAGAACCCACAAAACACAAAATGTGCTGAAGCAGCTGGAGTGTTCTTTTTTCTGATAGCGAGTTAGGAGACAGGAGGATGAGCAAAATTGGCAGTTGGATGATACTAACAAAAGCAGAGCAATTCGTGCAAAGAATTTACTGTGAGTAGGTCTGAGACTGACATGTGGGATCACATTTTACCTCTATTGGCAGTGCAATGACTTTGAAATTAAAGTGACTGGATACACAAAAATGTTAAGTTTGATAGCTCCATAAGAGGCATTTTATACTTTAAAAAATGTGTGTGCTCTTATGTCAAGCGAGTCCCAGAAAACTGTTTTGAGTCCTTAAAAAGGTGGGTAAACAGTGGTATTTAATTTGATATGCGGGTAAACAGTGATATTTAATTTGATAGGCTAGTTTGTTATAAATAGTTTGGTTTTATGGCTTATTCAGTTTGTGAGTGGTAAAAAAAAAATACAATAAAACTTTTTTGGTGCTAATTAGCTTATTAGTGCATTCAATGGAAGTTCAATAAAATAGGAATACGTTTCTGAAATTTAGTTACTTACATTTCCTTATCAGCAGTTTTGATGAAAGATTTGGCAAAAACAAACTCACAACCGATTCAAGGGTCTTGGCCATGTAGGGGTAAATAAGATTTTGATGTTACTAATGCATTTTAATTACCCTTATATCTTAAATTCCCTTTAATCACCTCCAAACTGAGACTTTGCTTAAATTTGCTTAAATTAAAAATTATATAAATCATTTATTCAATGTGGATTATTTCATATTGAGGTGGGAGCTGGCTCACTAAACCCGAATATTCTGCATCCTGTTCCACTCAAAAGTCATAGAACTTAGGAATATTAATCAGTGTTCTGCCAATCCAGAGATGCATGGGGTTCCAAAACAGGAAAAAATGTGCAAGAGGTAAGTTTAGGGAAGTTTCACCTTCCTCCACTGCACCAGAAATATTGAAACATAAATGAAGAAAGAATCCAAGGTTATTTATTCTAAATTTTCACTAGTATTTCTGTTCCAATATCTATTTGAAGGATAAAATTTCAAGGGCCAGGAATTAACTAAATTGATAAATGGATAGTAATCAGTAATTATACTGTGGGAAGTGAAATCAACATTGTGGGCAAATGTAAGATGTATGAAAGCAATGTGCTATGAAATTATACTTCTTCATGTACTGTTTAAGATACAGAAAGCATAGTAAATAATTGTCAAATATGTAGGAAGACAATTATCCAACACATAGTTAAAGTGTTGTGTTAATGTGTTGTATGCTACACATCCTCCATCCAGCAGAGTTATGTTATACAAACAAATGAACAAAATAGTAACAATAGGGTCAGTAATTCAAGGTCCTATCATACGCTTATTGTTTGGCTCCCTAATCTACACACATCCTAAACACTGAGAGATTATAAAGCATATATAGAAAAAATAGTATATTGTTCCACTAAAAATGCATTTTTTTTCATGCAGCTAAAAGAGAAAACAAGTGTGAAAAGCAAGTAGAGTTAAAATATTGAGCCTACTGGGTTCTCATCAAGATTCAGGCATGGGTGGCTCAGTCTGTACCTATATGATATAAACCATATGAAACAGTGGTTCAGCTTGACACCAGGATTTGAGTTTGCGAAACGGACTAATTTAAAAATTTCAATATATACATCTTTTTTGCTTTTGTTTTTATTGACTGTATTGACTATTTCTTCTCTGTACCATGAATTTTCCTGCTTCTTTTGTATTTTGCTTTCCCTTCCCCTCACCCCCAACAAATATTGTATCTACAAGAACAGTAGAGACTGAAGTTAATAATATATATCTCAAGATCAAGTAAGGGCATACTTCTTTTTTTTATTTTTTCAGACCACTAGTATGGGGATGCTGAGTTAATATAATCTGTATTTGAGCTTTGTTTAGGATTTGTTGCATCTTTATCCAGAGTCAGTTTGCAGACATAAAAACATAACAAAAAATACCACATATTCAATTGTGTTGGAATTCCCTATTGCTATATAAAACACATCAGAGACTCAATGTAATGTATTCAAATTTGATAGTTTGTATCCACCCAGTTTATTTAAAAAAAAACAATTTCAGGATTTGCAAAAATGGTTTATTAATCTTTATTTTCTAAATACATTCCAAAAAGAGGTATTTCTTTAAGGAAATTTGACAAAAAATTAGCGCAATTATAAATTGGAAAACGGTAAGGGTGGTGGATCATTTATTTTATGAAATATTAGGTATCCATTTAAATGAAAATATAAAATGACAAGACATTCTTCATAATCTAAAATTTAGTGAAAAGGAAGATACTAAATTTTAAGTATAAAAAAATCTAGGTATAAAATTGTATAGCAATTTCCTTTTTGAATACAAAAGGAGCCCAAATGATGGTATATATTGGCTTGTTCTGAGGCCAAAACGCCAGATAGGGGCCCAGGAACACATAGGTTTGGTTTAGAAGAATTATAACTGTGCACTTACCACAGGCAGCACATTTGAAGAAATTTAATATAACCTTTAATTCATGAATACTGAACTTATCATGGGGAGGAGTTTATATTTTGCAAAGGCTTAAAATTATCATGTTGTGGTGTATGTGTAGGGAGGCAGTTTGTTTTCCACCTAGATGAATGTTTTCATGAGATAATTACTGCCACCTTTATTATGTCATGGATTATTATTAAAAAAACACAAATTCTGCTAGACTCAGATTTCTTTTTAAAACTTCATCATTTCATATTATTTTATTTTAAAAAGTAATTATTTTTTAAATTAATTAAAAAAATTTTATAGTCCCAGAAACTTACAAATACATTTTTTAAAGTAACCTACATAGGTAAAATCAAGATGTTTAAATACTGTTTTTATGTGTCATTGAAGAATAAAAATATTTTGAATAAGTTGGAAATAATTTCTGGTAAGGGAATTACCTACCTTATGCACTTAGAAACGACAGTCTTATCAACAGTGTGTAACTCTTATTGAACAGTGTGTTCCCACCTTATCTAGTTGTGCAAATTTTATCAAGGAAGCAAAGATATACAGACTACAGAAATTTAAAAATATACACTTCCTGATTTTTCAGGATCCATGTGTAGCTTGAGATCAGTCACCTTAACAGAGGGTGGATAACCAAGTCTCTACTTCATTATACTCTTATCGGGGACACTTCTCTCATTCGTCTTGATTGCCGCTTAACATCCCCAGGACACAGAAACTTACCAGCTACATACAAGCATTAGTAAATATATGCTGATTAAATTAATAGATAAAACTGTATTAAATCAGGGGAAAAGAAGGCAAAAAAGGAGAGAGAGATGCTTCAGTAACCAGAGGGAGAATGAGTTTCAAAACAGGTAAATGGTCGACAGTATGAAAGGCTAAAAAGATGTCTAGTAAAATAAAGACCTGAAAGTTTCACTGGTCTTGGTAATTCTAATTTAGGGAAAGGAATCTTATTGATAAGAGTGTGGGTTAACATCATATGGCAATAATTTGAGAAAATTACGGAAAAAATGGAGACAGCTGAAATCAGCAACAAATGGTCAAAGTGAAACACTATCTTTTTTCCTCTGGAGCTCAGCAAGCAAAAATAACAACCCTTTCTCCTCAACTCAAAGCCCTTTCTATAACTTGATTTCATGGAAAATAAAATGGTTTCTATGAATGTTTCTTCATTCTCAAACCTTGTCTAGGTTTCTGCAATCTTCCTGAAGTTTTGTAAATTATTTCAGTATCCCCTGGTTTGTATGACAGAGTTGGATTTTTGAGTTAGAACATTTAGCTGAGGAAACCACATCAAGAAATATGCAAGAAAAAAAAAAACACTTTACATTGCAACACATGGTATATCAGACAAGAACCAATGCAGGGTATTTTTTTCCATGATGATTTTCCAAAGATAATAGCTTTGTTCATATGTAGGAAATAAATTTCAGCTTTGATGATTGTGCCTTTCTTCTATGCCTTAGATTGCTTACAACATTCTCTTGCCAATTAATGAATACCTGGTCCTGAAGTCGTAACTTCCATTTTGGTCCCTAAATGTTTGTCCTCTGGTTCCATGTCCCTGTTTCAGACTCTGCACTCCTCAGATCTCTGAAAATATGCTAACAGAACAAGAGCTTCTAAGGTCCTTTTATTTTATACCGTTAACAGAACTAAAGCCTATGGACAAGCCCCTTCTTATTACTGTTAACCTGTCTTTACAGATGCTTTTTAACAGAATACCAAATGTCAAGCAGAGAATGTCAAAAAATCCTGTGAACAGGATCCACTAAAAATTCAAGTTTCCTAACTTGATTCAGTTCCCTTTCCACTGCTGCATTTCTTTGAATGATTCCTATTTAACTCAGAGTGAACACTCTTTCAAAAGTTTTTACCAATCTTCCTGTATTAACTTTTGCTCTCTGCAAACTCCTGCATTACAAAATTTGAAACCTTATATGTATATCCGCAACTTATGACTTCTTCAGTTCAAAAATCTATGATTTTAACCTTGTCCATATATAGAACACACATAGAAAAGTGAGTAAAAACAATGTGCAGCTCCCGAATAGTAACATAACCACCAACCAAAGGCAAGGTAAATATTGCCAGTAACTGTGAAACCCCAGCAGTCTGTCCACTAATAACTTCCTGAAAAATATAACCACCATCTTGAATTATTTTGGTCATCATGTCCTTGCTTTTTAAAAAATTACACCTAAGCATATAACGTTAAACATTATAATTTAGTTTGCATAGTTTTTAAATAGTTATTTTCACTCAACATCATGCTTGGGAGATTCATTCTTTTTGTGGCAAATAGCAATAATTTTTTCAAAATGTGTTCCTTTATTGCTGCATGCTATTCTATTACACAAATATATTATTTCCTTATCTATCATATTCTTGATGAAAATTTGAGTTGTTTACAATCTGGGGTGCTTACAAATAATGCAACTATGAATACCCTTGTCAGATTTTGAGAGCAAATGGATATAATTTCTTTTTTTTTAAGACTTATTTATTTTAGAAAGAATGAGAGAGAGTAGGGGGAGGGGAAAAGGGAGAGAGGTTCTTTTTTTTTTTTTAGATTTTTTAATTTATTTATTTGTCAGAGAGAGAGTGAGTGTGTATGCACAAGCTGGGGAAAGGGCAGGCAGAAGGAGAAGCAGGCTCCCCGCTGAGCAGGGAGCCCAACTCAGGACTCAGTCCCAGGACCCAGGGATCATGACCTGAGCCAAAGGCAGACACCCAACGAACTGAGCCACCCAGGTGTCCTGAGGGAGAGAGAGTCTTAAGCAGACTCTGTGCTGAGTGCAAAGCCTGACCCAAGGCTCAGTCTCATAACCCTAAGATCATGACCTGAGTAGAAACCAAGAGTTAGTCACTTAAGCAACCAGGTCACCCAGACACCCCACAAATGGATATAAATTTCTAGTATATATATTCTTGGTTTTGAATTGCTGGGTCATAATGTATACAGATACTTAGTTTCTCAAGGTTGTGCCGGTGTTCAAAAATGATTTAACCAATTTGCACTTTTATCAGTAGTGTATGAGAGCTCCCCTTTCTCCACATTTGCAGTAAAAATTAGTATTTTCATTAATTCTTAGCTAGTTTTATCATATTGTGCTTTTAATTTGTACTTCTGTAGTTACTAGTGAGGTTGAATACCTTTATATACATTTGTTTGCATTTGTATATCCTCTTGGTGGAATGGTTATTCAAGTCTCTTGTCCATTTTTCTATTAGGCTATTATGATATATAGAAATTATTTTTATTTTATTTTATAGTTATTTATGTTATTTTATATTCTAAATTCAAATTCTGAGTTATTTGTATTATAAATATGTTATTTCCTTATCTGACTTTTTAATATCTTCAAAACGCTTTAAAGTTTTTCCTTTCTCACTTGAATCCTTAATCCATCTGTTACTAATTTGTGTATGTAGCGTACGGAAATTTTACTTTATCTGGAAAAGATTCTGTACTACATATTAATCATTTAGCCTTTTCCAGTCATCTGCAATGCCCTCTTTGCAAAGATAAAATTCTCATCCATTTACAGTTGTATTTTATTGTATCACAAAACACCCCAAAACTTAATGACTTAAAATTTTTAATTAATATCATTTCTTAGTATTTTGCCTCTATTTACCTATATTATACTGTCCCCTGTGTGTGTGTGTATGTGTTTTTTATGTTTAACAACATTTATTAGATTCATGAGCTAAATTAAGAAAAATTCTTCTTCAATATTCTGGAAGAATTAAGTAATCTTGGAATTATTTCTTCCTTGTCTTTTTGCTTGTAGTAGCCTATGAAACATTCTGAGCTTGTGGTTTTTTTTTTTTTTTTTAAAGATTTTATTTATTTATTTGACAGAGAGAGAGACAGCCAGCGAGAGAGGGAACACAAGCAGGGGGAGTGGGAGAGGAAGAAGCAGGCTCACAGCAGAGGAGCCTGATGTGGGGCTCGATCCCACAACGCCGGGACCACGCCCTGAGCCGAAGGCTGATGCTTAACCGCTGTGCCACCCAGGCGCCCCTGAGCTTGTGGTTTTATATGGAGTCATTGGTTTGTTACTTTAATGATTACAAAACCTTTCATAGTTTCTAGTACTACTACTTGATTAATTTTTGTACATTTCAACTAAGTTTTAGGTTTAAAAATATTTATATTATCCTGATTTTAATTTATGCTGCATCACTAGCATGTCTCATTTTTTTTCCCTTCTATGTTTTATTTGATCCTCCCTCATTTTTTGTTAATATTGTCAATTATCTGTCATATTTATTAAATTTCCATAGATGAAATTTTGGCTTTCTCAGTTTTCACTATTGTATCTGATATCATCACATTATTTTTCCTACTTCTTCAGTTGGGTGTGTACACTACTCATTTGCATTTTTTTTCTTTTCCTAATTGGTATTTCTTTCTTTCTTTCTTTCTTTCTTTCTTTCTTTCTTTCTTTCTTTTTCTTTCTTTCTTTTCTTTCTTCTCAACAGTTTCCTCATTGTGTTTTTTTGTGGGTTATGTGATTTTAATTTATGAGCATATTCTCTTGAACACTTTATATGTGGAAATATATGATGATTAAAATTCATTCTTTTAAAGATAAAATTAAATAGTATATATTTCATATAATTAAGAAATGAATTAATTGATTTTGTCACAATGGAATTAGAAATTTCATATGCCATGGGCAGTGTAGTAGTTAAGGATTTTCTAATTCTATTTTTGTTTATTCTTTGCTTTTTTGTTTTTCTTGTAATGCTTCACTTATATCAAGGTCAAAACATGCATGTACTTACATTATCTCCTTCAGAGTTCATTTTTAAAATATATTTCTCTTATCAGTGGTGTCTCAGTTATTTTCTTTCTTTTATTTTTTTAAGATCTTTTTATTTATTTATTTATTTGAGTTAGTGAGGGGAGGGGGGTAGAGGGTGAGGGAGAGAGAGAATCTTTAAGTAGATTCCCCACTGAGCACAGAGGCCAATGTGGGGCTTGATGCATGGATCTATCTTATGACCCCTAGATCATGACCTGAGCTGAAACCGAGAGTCAGATGCTTAACCAACTGAGCCACCTTGGTGTTCCAGTGGTGTCTCAGTTCTAGGCAGAGCTCTTCAATCAGACTTTCCTTGTCTTTCTATGGTATTTTCCTCTATTGCCTGCATTTATCCCCTTAAAATTCAGTCACTCTTGAGAATAGAAGACACTTACAGAGTTTTTAGTGGCCCCAATGGGAGGGGAATGTGTGGCCTTTCTTCAACCAAAGACAGGTAGCAGTGTTGTTTCCACCACTGAATAGTTGTATCCTGGCCAATTCAGTCAGCCTCTTTAAACCACTGTTTTCCCATAAACAAAATGTCAGTGATTACTCTTAATTCTTATTGTAGTTTCAATAATTGAAAGAGAACAATATTTATATGAAATCAAATGGTAACTTTTACATGTAGGTACTCAAAGAATATTAATTCTTTCCCCTCCCTTCTTGGACTGCTGGCCTACTTCCTCTTCCCCAAATTCCTATCCATTGCCCCTTTTCTTCCACTAATATCTTCATGTTTCTTTTTCTTTATAAATAGTCACTTTCACATCATCACTGTTCGTTTGGTTGCCAAGTAGGAACATACCCCAAGGCCTTGCCTTTCCTGGTCTTCTCTATGGTCCATTAGAATATGCTAATTCATTTCTGGAACTAGCATGCATATGTCTGCAAATGCATGTCTCTGACTACATATCATCTTTTTTTTGGTTTCTTTACTCATAGTCAATGTCAAAGGCCATTTTTATTTGTCTTTGCATTTACAGCTCATTGTGTAATGTCTGAAAAGTTTATTTACTTAATGAATTAGGTAGCGACGTATAGTAAGGTTATTGAGATCATGGGTTTTGTAATCTGATATATGTGGACTGGAATCATGAATATCCCACTCAGCTATGTGAGTTGGGACAAGCTAGTGACATGATTTTTAACCTTCAAAATTGGTATACGTGGTAGTTGTTTAACAACATTTTTTAAATTAATTGTGAAATGTTTTATAAAACTCTTGGTATACTACCTGAAATATTTTAAGTCCTCATAAAATGATAGCTATTAATATTTGATGGTGAAAGAATGAAAAATTATATTTAAAGTGCTTTACTGGAAACTTCCATTGGCACTACATATAAGTGCATAAACTAAACATGAAAAATGCAGAATGCAACATCTTTTTTCTCAAATCACATCTTCACTGTTTTCTCTTTTTACTATTTGATACTTTGCTACATTGTCAAAACTCTGAAGTAATCTCTAACTTCCTCTCCTCCATATCCCTGGACAAACAATCATCAATCTTACGCATTCATTCATTCAGTGGAGTGGATCTAGGGAGGAACTAGCATTATTACATTCATGATTAGACCACAAAGCTTCTGCAGTATATTGGGCAAACTATTTATTTTATTTCAACAAACATTTTTCAGGATTTGCAATGTGTTTAACCATGCTAAGTATTCTTAATTTTAAGGCAGTTAACCAAAATAAAAAGTAGTTTATGTAATATATTTCAGGGTTAAATTTTGTGGAACCAAGAATTTTCCTATTAGTTCAGAGTAGTAAAAAAATTGATTAAAGTATTTAAGGAAGGCATAATTGAAGTTGGGTGACTTTAGTTAGCCTTTAACATATGGACGAGATTTGGATAGAAACAAAAACAAAAATTAAAATAAAACCTGTGTGTTTCATACATAAAATTGATTTAATCATTCAGCACCTCGTTATTGAATATATACCATGCTAAAGGCCAAAGAATAATAGTGCTTAGTTTGAGAGAATTTTTTTGAATATTTGAACTCATGATACTTGAAGAATAAAATGAGACAAAACATTTTATTTATTTATTTATTTTTAATTTAAACTTGGCAGGCAGCCTCTGAAATCCTGCCTAAAATAGTTCTGCATATATTAGGATTTTGAAAATTATCTTTTCATAGGAGGGAAAAGAAAAACCTGTAACATTATTTCTGGATCAAAATTTCCCATTAATACTTTAAATCTGTTGACTAACTTCAATAAAATGTAGAGATGTCAATATTTTGATGTAATCCAAATATGATGGGTATAGGTTAAGAAACTTTGGGGCAAGAGATGACTTATACTCTCCCATTAACGACATGAGGATTTGATAAATTTCTGCATACATCTACAGTCTTTTCCCTGTTATTTATGATTCTTTGGAATCTTGAAATATTCCTAAAGAACTTAAAGAAATATTGTCTTCTTTTAATTAC
>NC_048218.1:47906753-48049792 GCF_002007445.2 Ailuropoda melanoleuca | reverse complement strand
TAGAATTTTCAGAGTTCCAAACTTGGTCATTTTGGTCTTTTTCTTTATGTGTCCATTTATATACATATATATGTATATGTATACATATACACACACATACATACACATCTCTAGTTTTCTTCTCTTGCTTTAGCTCCTAACTCTAAAAATACTTCTGGCGGACATGCAGCATGCACTGGTCAACACTCTTTCTGTACTAACACCAGTTTCAGTCCAGTTATTTTAAACCTATGTATTCAACCAAATGCTGTTGATATTGAATGTGTAACAAATCAGCCAGGCCATCAAAGACTATTTCTGCCAGGCTATTTTCTTCTTTTTAATCCCAGGAGGATACTATTCACAACCATGTTAACCACTAAGAATTTAAAACATCCCATATTTTAACACGACGCAGTTAGTGTCTATGCCACAGTTAATACTTGTATCCTCTGCTACTTTTTTACTTGTTCTCACATCATTGCAAATCTTCAAGGAGAGGGATCAAGTTGAACAGCAGCTCCTTCCTCTCCATGATCTCTAACACATAGTTAGGGCTCTTTCCCTCAAAAGTTCCTTGTTTCCTTTATTATATTCAGGTTAATTTTCCAACAAGGTATCCATGATCTGCTCTGGGTTATCTATTTGACTTTGTGTCTCACCTTTCAATTCCACAGCAATCCGATTGATGTTATTTTCTGTTCCATAAACTTGTCATTCTCTCTTTTTTCCACTAGGCCTTTGCTCATGCTATTACTTTTGATTGAAGCATTCTTCCTTAGTTGATTCCTCACCTTTCTTTATGGCTGTCATTTCATGACACTTGTGCCCCACTTTCTGAAAGTACATGTTCTTAAATAGTGCAATTAACTAAAATTAATTTGGTTTAGAGAATTTTGTGACAGCCTTGGGGATACATGAGATGTTTTAAACCCAGAATTTTATGTACTGGAAAGAGAAGGAGGAGGAGGAGGGGGAGGCTAAGTCTATAGATTTAATACCTGCAAGGAAAAATGTGTTTTATATAAAGAAGCACATCTTGTGTGAAGATGGAAAAAGCATTCCTGAATATATCCTTTATTAAACCTTAATACCAGAATTGAAGAAATGTATACTTAGACATAATTATGTGTTATTTTTAGCTCTAACATTTACCATGTCTGTCACCTTAGACAAATTCATATTTTAATTTGTCTGAAGCAGTTTAACTAAAAACAGCACAATTCCAAGCACATAGTAGTTACTCAATAAATATTAGCTAAAAATCATTTCTTGCCATAGCCAGCTCCAAATTATACATCTTTACCATTCTATCTGGTTCACTGTATACATGTCCTTTTTTATCAACTCTATTGTAATAACTTTGCTTTATTAAAAATTTTCATGTCTTTCTCCATTTATTGTTAATTGCCAGTCCAGTGTTTTACATAGAGTAAATGCACAATTAATATTGCTTGCATGAATATAAAGTGAATGTTTATCCTGCCATTTGGTTAAAAATAAATTTAATGTTTACCATAACTTAAAATTCTTAGAAGGCCCACACATCTTATGGAAATATTAACAGGTATACATTTTAATATTTGTTTCCTTTCGGTGTTTAGGGCTAATATTTTTGCATCAAAATTATAGCAGTTCAGATAAGGTTAAAGTTATATCTTAAATGTGATTTAATTTAAAATATATCATCTGAAACTCAAATCCACAGAACAAAATCATCTATTGTTATGTAAAGAAGACTAGGCCATCTGAAAATTTTGGATAAATATAAAAGTGCTTGCTGTATGTTTCCTGTGATTATCTCCCTATAAATCACCTAAGACCTCTGAACAGCACATTTATATCAGGTGTGTACTGGAGGATGCCTACTCCTTCAGAAAATCCTATTATGTAATAGACACCAGCAAAGGATAAGGAGCCACAGGAAGATCAGGAGAAGGGCACTAAACTTCTGAGTATCAGGAAGTCATTACTTGTCAAAAAGAAGATATCAGAGTCCAAGATGCATTTATTAAAAAAAAAAAGTATGCTGTTAGATTTTTGATAACATCTCAAGTACTATAAGAAACTAATACAAGTTATCAGTGATGTTTTCCCACAGCCCTGTATAATTTCCATTTATAATTAAGCATGATATTACAAAACATGTGCAGTTGCATTGCATCGATTCTTCTTTTAATATCACTTAAAAACCATTTGAATCTGTTTTTCTGTTAGCATTCAGAATGCTCCATAAAATCCGATTATGACTTTAGACATTATGGGGAACTATCAAAATGTCTTTAGTTAATTCAACTGATATTTCAATACAGTAAAAATTCTAAAATGGAGCCACCAATATTTTAAACTATCACAAGCTAGTTGTTAATGATATATTGTACATGCTTTCCATATAGCCATAACTTGTGTTTATCAAGTATATATTTGCTCTTTTAAAATATTAAAGTACACTTTAATTTCAGTATAAGGAAGAAATTCTGCATTTTCAATTACAGGTATTACAATTTCTAGTTGCTTTTTTTCTTTTATTATTATGATTCAAAGCTTTGTCTCCTGACCAGTAGTAGAAAGACAACCCCTCATTACATTTTAAAAAGCAGCTCACTGATAGAATCAGTAATAATTATGAACTTGGATTATTGATTTCTTAAAGCACTTATAAGAAATTATCCACTAGTGGATTCAAAGTGTAATTGGGCATCTTTAATCACATAAAATTATGGCTCTTTTAATTCCTTTCAAATGGAACATTAATGACTATTCGATCATGAGCAAGAAAGTAGAGAATAGTAGTGTGAAGGTGGCACGGGGATGGTACTGCAAAAGGAGGGGAGACAAAGAAAAGCTGATCTGCTGCAGTTGGTATTTATTTGGGCTACCCCTGACCAATACTTCATTTCAAAAGTGAAATGGTGCTTGAATGAGTAAGAAGCTACACTTTCTTTTAAAAAACAAGCAACCTAATAATGAAACTATCTGTGAGAGAGGAATATTCCACATCAGAGGCTCAAAAACATTTCTTTTTCTAAGTTAGTATGCAGACATTCTTTTTCTTTTTTTCTATCATAAGGACGTTAGCATGACACCAGTTGCCTGATTCTGTCAAAAGCATGAATAAATGGGCAAGCTGAAAGGGGAAAAACAGATCTGATAACTTGATTACATTTGATAAAGAAGAAGACATTAATATCTCAGGACTAAATTCACATTTTGGTTATTTTCATTAGCATGAGTGTCTAATGCTCATGAAATTGGGTTTATGCTATATAAATGATTATTGCATTTAAACTATATAAACTAAACTACACAACACAATTTAAAGAATGGCAGAGATTTCTTTATGAAGAGTGGAACTTACCTATCACATGCAAAAAAAAAAAAAGTTGACTAAAGTCTGAATCTCATATGATATGGCTTTCCCCTCATTTTTTTTTTACTTAATTATTACTACTTTTAGGGGCGCCTGGGTGGCACAGCAGTTGGGCGTCTGCCTTCGGCTCAGGGCGTGGTCCCGGCGTTCTGGGATTGAGCCCCACATCAGGCTCCTCTGCTATGAGCCTGCTTCTTCCTCTCACTCCCCCTGCTTGTGTTCCCTCTCTCGCTGGCTGTCTCTGTCTCTGTCAAAAAAAATAAATAAAATCTTTAAAAAAATTATTACTACTTTTAATGAGTGTTATAGAACTGTCATATTTGAAAAATATATTGATGTAAAAAGCCTAAGTGTCAGAAAATTGTTTTTAAATTAATTCTTTACTAGTATAAAAAAATAACAGTATGAAGTTAGAAATGACTTGATCACACCCTGATAATCAGATGACATAATTAGGATTTCTTAGTGAAAATCTTTGCTTATTCATATACTCAACCTGGTGACTTTCTAATGCTGAACTCACAATCTCTTGAATTTCCTTTATTATCTTAGAAGGGCAGTTGAAAGGCAATGTATGAAAGCAGTGAAAGAATCACATGTACATGGTAGTCAAATATTCTAGTAGGAAGCGGAATAAAGTTAAACCAGAGACAAAAGTATGAAATCGCATCTTTGGATAACTCCCATTGTTTTATTATATGTCTATATATCCATATATGCCTTTCTCATCATCCTGACAAAAGATTCCAGTGAATATATTCTCTTAGGCAATTCAAAACTTACCATCAATAGCATTCTTAGGTGTTAGGGCTTTCTGAAATCCCCCAAATTCACAATGTGACAACTGAATTATATGAAGACTCAATCTTTGTACGTGCCAGTGGGAATGACACAGAGGGAAATACTATATATGCTTTACAACTACTAGTGACCCTAACCTTTTTATGTTCTCAGATACCTTCCCCAGTGACACTCTTCAAATATTTCGTTAATCTGATTACAGAATTTTAAAGTAACTATGAAATAACTAGCTGGGAAAATAGAGGAAACAAAGACAAAGTCCTTGCTCTGACTTATAACATTCTTACACGAGCTGGCCCTCTGTTAACTCTGGAACCCTTAACTCCGTTTGTACGGAGCTTCCCTTATTCCTTCTGCTTGAGCCACACAGGCCACTATGTTTTTGTTTTTGTTTTTGTTTTTTTTTCTGAAAAAGCCAGGCATGGTTCCAGCTTCGTTTATATCATTCCTTCAGCCTTGGATGATCTTCCTTTGGACAGCTTCATGGTCTACTCTCTCACTTCATTAAATCTATACAAAAATATGTCATCATGGAGGCCTTCTTTACCCATTTTATATAAAATCACAATACCTTCACCCCCACTGTCTGCTTTATATTTTCTCCTTGCACTTAGTACTATAAGATAGAACAATCACATGATTATTAGCTATTCTAGAAAATCTCTATTCAAATTTTTAGCCCATTTTTATTCATTTTTTTCTATACTTATATATTTTAATTACGTTATCCTATTAACTCAGAAACATTCTCTGTTATAAGCTGCAACATTATTTTATGTAACACTATGAAAAAATGCTGCCAATAAAACAATGCCATGTCATTGGTGAAAGATGCATTATATTTCCAGAGACATTAAAATGTAGATCAGAAGTCCTTGAAATGGAGCATTTACCATGTTCATCTCTGCATCTCTCACTAGAATGAAAGTTTCATGAGGGCAAAGACTTTTGAGTGCTTTCTTCACTGCCATCCACATTTATAGTACCTATTATTCCTGTTACATAATAGGAGGTACTCAATAAATATTTTTGACTTAATAAATATCTAAATAGATTTTAGTAGTTTTATGTTTAGTTATTCTGTCACCTCATGACTTACAATTGTTATATACTTCTCCATAGATTTTCTCTCTCTCATACAGCATCAGGTAAAGAAAAATAGACATTTATTAAATTGTGTCAGATAGAGGACCCTTATTTAACTTAATGGAGATGGTGTTTGTGTGTGGTGTGAATGGGTGTATGTGTGTGTGTATGCATGTGATGATTTCAGAAAAGCATTTGTCTGTGAGTGACAAAATGGAGTACTTTAAAAGTAGAAGTATGATAGGCAATTCATTGCTATTGTAGTGCATCATGGTGTCCAGAACAAAGGTTCAACCTAACTTGTTGCCTTACCCTACATGGCTTCCAGTCCACAATTCAAGTCATAGTCTAAGAAGATACCACCAGCTCCATTTCTCCGTTCTTTAGACTCCAAAAAGTTGAAGTGCTATAGGCCCTATCATTTGAAGACACTTCTTGGAAATTGCACAAACCCTCATTACGTTTTGTTGGTCAGTGATATCACATGACCACATATAGTGCTATGAGAAGATGGAAAATTTCAAATCATTGGTCTGGATATCCAATACCATATTACTTAAAAAGAGGAAGTAAATTAATTTTATGGAATAGTTAGAATTCTCCACACTGAAGAGTCTGTGAGTATCCTTCTTCCCACATTTAGAATACACTACAGCCTCCTAAGAAAGACATCCAAGTCCTTCCTATGCAATTACTATTTTCCAGTCCACAGGCCAAGGTTTCTCAGGGATATGGTAGAGATAGCGCCTCATATTCTATTGACCTATAAACTATATCACAGTTTAAAATTTTGTGAATATTCCTATTCCTACTAATCTGGTGTAGGGACAGAACAAATGGAACACAATGAAAAATGGATGGTAGGAAACACAAAGCAGTTACTGGTCATAGCTTTTATCTCTTCTTACAGGGCAAAAATAGAAAAGACTCACTTCTGTGAGAGACCATCTACTGTAGGTTCCATCATTGAGCTTGGCAATAGATGACATAACCCATATGTTGGTGTTTCACCTTTCATACTGTGTCTCCTGTTAGCTCATGATTTGGCCTGCTATTTCTTTATGGTGTAAACAATTACAAGCTTTATCAGGCCATGCTTTCAGTTTTGGCAGTATAATTTCCTTCAAAACTTAATAGATGTCCAGTCAGTTTTCTTCCAGTACTCTCTACGTTCAAGCAATTGCAGCCAAATTTTGTTGAAACATGTTAAGCTTGAAGACTCTTGTCTTTTGTTTATCACCCTCTCACTTATTGTAAGCTACTCTGAGAATAACTGAAACACATTAGACTTGGGTGGAAAAGGGAACAACTTAGTCTGGTCTTTGATACAGAGAATAAAATGTATTTGAAATAGGCTTGGGGAGATAGTCTTATCACATTAAACTTATTTTTGAGAGACACCATTAATAATGGCTTTGGTTTGGAGTACCAATATATTTGGGTTTTTTTTTGCCCTCTGAGTCCCTTCATTATTTGACTTTCAATCAGTGAAAATGATCTACTGCAAACCCAGACTGCTTTCCTAGGGAGAATGGCATTCTTTTTCAACTCTGCTTTTTGGGAGGTAAATCTAGTCTGAGTATTGCTCTCTCTTAAACATCTATAAATTGCTAATGAACACCTACATTTTAAGTTTTTTCAATAATTTTTTAGTGCTTTACCCCTTTTTATCATATGATCTGCCATTGAATTTGTGCCACATATTTTGACGCTTAATTGCAAGTACTATTAACTTTTAATATCTAATCCTTCCTACCAAATATACAAGTTGTACTACTCTATTGCCATATGCTTAGGTTCTGTTACTTGTAGCACTATAGTCTGAGTACCAAGTTCTGCATTAGTTAAGATTAGATTTAAAAAAAAAAGATTAGGTTTTTATATTTTGCTGTGAATGGCAAGAAAACACATTAAAAGTTATTAAAACATAAATTTCTGATGGGTGGTCTTGGAATCCCCTCAGTTTTGCATCTAGTGTCTTTCCGTCCAAAGTCAGTAGAATATGGTAGTTGAGAACATGGCCTCAGATGCAATACAGCCTCTGTTCAAGTCCTGCTTTACCATTTATTATCTGTGTGACCTAGAATATATAACTCCATCTCTGGGTGCTTTGATTTTCTCAACTATGCAATTGAGATACTATTAAATTCCTTATAGGGTTCTTGTGAAAATTAAGCAAGTTAATACATACGATTAATACTTCCAAGCAGACTGAACTGTATATATGTTACCTTATAATCAGTTACCTTTCACTATGCAGTAACTATCCAAAAACTAGTGTTTTAAAATATTAGCCATTCATGTTTCTCACAATTCTTCAAGTTAGTAATTTGGGCTGGTTTGGAATGAGTTTGACTTACCTTTAAGCAGACTTGCTCATGAATCTGTGATCAGCTGGTAGGTACACTGGGGCTGGCTTTTTTATCATGACCTCAGATCTGAGAAAGCTGGGATGAATGGGCCCTCTGTTAATGTGCTCTGTCATCTTTCAGTGACCTAGCATGAGTGTCTTACATGACAGTGGTGGCACGGATACTAAGACCAACAAAAAAGGACAGATTTTTAGTGTATAAGATTTTTTACAAAATCTGTGCTTCTATGATATTTGCCACTGTAAAACCAGCCAAAGGGAAGAGCAAGGTCACCCCCATTCAGGGAGTAGAGCAATGATTATAGGAGTTATGAAGTCATATTGCAAAAGAAGGAGAATGACTTTTTCACTTAGTAATAGGCATTTAAGATTCCTCTATGTCTTTTAATGACTTGAGAGCTTATATCTTTTTATTAATGAATAATATTCCATGTCTGAACGTACCACTGTATATTACCCATTCACTGAAGGGCATCTTCTTTGCTCCTAAGATTTGGGAATGTTGAATAAAGCAGCTACGAACATCCATGTGCAGGTGTTTGTGTGAACATAAGTTTTAAACTACTTTGGATAAATTTCAAGGAACACAGTGGCTGGATTGTATAGTAAGAATGTGTTTAGTTTTTTAAGAAAACCGATAAACTATCTTCTAAACTGGGCTGTACCATTTTGCATAACCACTAGCAATGTAGGAGAATTCCTGTTGCTCCACATCCTGGCCAGCATTTGGTATTGTCAATCTTCTGGATTTTGGCCATTCTAATAGATTTTGGCTATTCTAATAGGGAGCTCATTGTTGTTTTAATTTGTATGTCCCTAATGACATATGATATAGAGCATCTTTCCATATGCTTATTGACCATCAATATATCTTCTTTTAGTGAGTGAGTTTTAAGGTCTTTGGCCCATTTTTTAATTGGGTCATTTGTTTTTTTTACTGCTGAATTGAAAGAATTATTTATTTTACATAACAGTCATTTATAATATTTATCTTTTGCAAATGCTTCCTTCCAGTCTATGGCTTGTACTCTCCTTCTCTTGACAATTTCTTTCACAGAACAGTTTTTAATTTTAATGAAGTCTATCATGATTTCTTTCACCAATTATGCCTTTGATGTTGTATCTAAAAAGTTATCACCATGTCCAAGGTCAAGGTCATCTAGGTTTTCTCCTATGTTAACTTCTAGGAGTTTATGATTTTGTATTTAGATTTATAATTCATTTTCAGTTAATTTTTGTGAAGAGCATAAGGTTTGTATCTAGATTCTTTTTTTTTTTTTTTTTGCACATTGATGTCCTCTCCAGCACCCTTTGTTGAAGAGGCTATCTTTGCTCCATTATATTATCTTATAAGTTGACTGTATGTATGGGATTCTATTTCTGGGCTCTCTGTTCTGTTCCACTGGTATTTGGGGTTTCCAGGAATTTATTTATTCTACATTGTCCTAAAAAACTTAGTTTAATCTTTCTTGTGACAAATTCCCTGCTTTTATTTGTGAGAAGGTATTTATTTCTCCTTCACTTCTGACACAAAATTTTGTAGGGTACACACTTCTAATTTGTTGTTGCTCTTTTTGTTTTTTTCTCTCAACAGTTTAAATATTCCACTCCATTTCTTCTTGTTTTCATGGTTTCTGAGGATACATCTTATGTAATTCTTATCTTTGTTTCTCTATAGGTAAGGTGTTTTATTCCTTTGGCTTCTTTCAGGATTTTATCTTTGATTTTTCTGTAGTTGAAAATGATATGCCTAGGTGTAGTTTTTGTTTTGTTTTGTTTTTGTTTTGCATTTGACTTGCTGTGCGCCATGAGCATTGTGGATCTGTGGTTTGGTACCTGACATTAATTTGGGAAATCCTCAGTCATTAATGTTTCAAATATCTCTTCTGTTCCATTCTTTCTTTCTTCTTCTGGTCTTCCTGCTATGGGTATAACACACACTTTGTGTTTCTAAGATATCAGAATGTCCACATCCCTGGATATTCTATTCTTTGCTGTTGTTGTTCTTCTCCTTCTTTGTGCTTTTTGTTTTTCAAGGATTCTATCGATAAATCCTCTAGCTTGGAGATTCTTTCCTCAGTTTTGCCCAGTCTACTAACAAGCTATTCGAGGGCATTCTCCTCCCCCTCCCCCCCTTTATCTCTAAAATTTATTTTTAGTTCTTGGTTAGGATTCCCACCTCTATGCTTACACTGCCCTACTGTTCTTACACGTCCTCTATTTTATCCACAGGAACCCTCAGCATATTCGTCATAGTCGTTCTAAATTCCTGCTGTTATAATTCCAACATCCCTGTCACATGTTTCTAACATGTGCTGTCTTCCCAGATTGTGGTTTTTGCTTTTTGTTATGCTGTTTTATTATGTAATTTGATGTACTGAGTGAAAGGAACTGTTATAAATAGGTTTTTAACTATGTGGTGGTGAGACATGGGGCAAGGGGAAGCATTCGATTGTCCTATGATTAGCTTTTTTAGTCTTTTAGTGAGCCTATGCCTCTGGACAGTAGACTTCGCTAGAATTTCTCATATTTTTCTCCCCCCTCAGCTGGGACAGGTTGACTAGAATGGGTTTCAGTTGAGTATTTTCCTTCTCCAGGTCAGTTAAGTTCTTATAATTCCCCAATAGGTTAGGTATTGGTTAATTAGTTTCTCCTGAAGGCAGATCTTGTTAAAAAGAACAGAATGCTCTGGGGTATTTCAAAATGGCTCCTTTTCCCCTTATCCTGCCTGAAGCAGGAGGGGATTTTCTTTGATATTCACATTATTATTGGCCTTCACCCCCATGTTAGGTCCCCTTGGAGTTTTTAAATCTCAGAATTGTTTACACTGAGCCTCCAGCAATTCATCAATTACATTTCAGGTTTTCTTAATCCTGCACTATTTTCCATGGGTGTTTCTGCTCCTGAGTCCCCTGCTCCTCAGGTTAGCTGTGACTTCCTTTATTTGTCTGTCTCTCAATATTTGGGGCAGCAATTTGCCCTGTGTCCTCTTTGTCTTACAAATCCAAGAAAAGTTGTTGATATTTTAGTTCAGCTTTTACTTATTTTTAGAATGTAGTGGAAAATTCTAAACTCCTTACACATGGGACTGGTAATACTAATTGCTTGGCTTGTCTCTCCTTTCTTTTTTTTTTTTTTTTTTGAGATATAATTAACATATAACATTATATTATTTTCAGGCATACAATGTAATGATTCAGTATTTGTGCATATTGTGAAATGATCACCATAATAGGTCTAGTTAACATTCATCCCATACATAGTTATGAATTCTTTTTTTGTGTGATGAAGACTTTTAAGATTTACTTTCTTTCAACTTTCGAATATGCAATACAATATTAACTACAGTCACCATGCTATACATTACATCCCCATGACATATTTATTTTATAACTGGAAGTTTGCCTTTTGGCCCCCTTAACCCATTTTGCTCATCCCCCCCCAACACCAAACTGTTCTCTGGGTCTGTGAACTTGGCTCTTTTTCTTTTCTTTTCTTTTTCCTTTTTCTTTTCTTCCTTTTCTATTTTTTGGAAGAATTTGAGAAGGATCTTTCCACTTTTTTTGTGGTGTCCTTGGAAACATGAAAGATTTTTAATTTTGTTGAATCCCCACTTATTTATTTATTTGTTCTTTTGTTGCTTAAGCTTCTAATGTCATATCTAAGGAAGTATTATGTGACTCAAGATAATTGAAATTTACTCACGTTTTCTTCTAAGGTTTTTGTAGTTTTAGCTCTTACATTTAGGTCTATGTTCCATTTTAATTAATTTTTGTAAGCACTATAACATTGGTACACATCTTACTTTCATATGAGATCATCCAGTTGCTCCACGACCACTTTTTAAAATGTATAGCTACTTTTGTACAACTTTAGGTTCATCCATGAAGCAAACATATTTTCTAAGTAATAGCCCTTTTCCTCTCTTTTCTGCTACCCATCCAAGAAGTTATTTTTTAAAAAAATGTGATGGGGAATCAAGTATTACCTTAGTTATTACATTAATCACATTATATCATCTGAGCCTTCTAAACATGGTTATGTTCTGCTTTTTTCTTGAAATAAGTGTTATAAGAGCTGAAATTTAGTTTGAGTTTTATGGCATGCTTTTTTGCAAGTCAATTAAGCTCAGTTAGATGTAGGCACAGGCTGTCCCTATAGCATTTGGCATGAAGCCACAGCAACCAATAGAGATTTATTTTCTTCTACCTGTCTCCTCTATGCATATATTTTATCAGGGATCTTACAGGGATGGGTATATATGGATAGTCAAGGGCAGGATTTATTCATTTTTGATACCATAACCCATAAGACATTTTATATTTTTTCATCTAATTCCAGTTGTTGTGACTATATGAAAACATACATTTTTTATGGAAATAAAGCAAGTGCACATGAAAGGATTATTACCTAAATATGAAGTACAATTATAGAAACAATTAGGTAGATTATAATAAGGCACTACTCATATACAAGAATAGTAGAAGTTAGAAAAAGTAAACAGTGTAACAGATCATCATAAATATATTCCTAAAAGTAAACAGTGTAAACAGATCATCATAAACATATTCCTACAGAGCACTCTCTGGTTGCTTCTCCATGTCGGACATAATATAAACTACCATGCCAATGTAGTGAGGGATCTGAGAAAGCACAGTCTTTCTGAGGTAAAATAAGCCTTAATTTGATTCCTGGCCCTTCTTTTATTTGAAGGATGACTGAGATGTTACTCAATTTCTATGCCTCAATTTCCTCACCAGAAAAAAAACGAGGGGCGCCTGGGTGGGCACAGCAGTTAAGCATCTGCCTTCGGCTCAGGGCGTGATCCCGGTGTTATGGGATCGAGCCCCACATCAGGCTCCTCTGCTATGAGCCTGCTTCTTCCTCTCCCACTCCCCCTGCTTGTGTTCCCTCTCTCGCTGGCTGTCTCTATCTCTGTCAAATAAATAAATAAAATCTTTAAAAAATGAAATATAATAATTATATNTTAAAAAAGATTTATAAATTTATTCTTAGAAATACTGTAAAAATTCAGTGTCATGTGATATCCAAAATAGTAAAATGCCTGATGCAAAGCTGATATCTGTAATGTGCCCAACTCAATTGATACCTCTTTTAAACCCTGTATTCTTATTTTTACAATACTTATTAATCATGACCTGAATTAATATATTTTTAATATATCTTTTTATTTTATGTCTCTCTCCTCTAAGCTATAGAAACCATGGGAACAGGAGACTTATTTGTTTTGTTCATTTCCATGACACAATATTTGGAATCATGTCTGGAACATACTAGGAACACAATAAATATTTGTTGTGTCAATTGATAAATAATAGTTATTAGTAATAGACACAATTGTTTTAATTTGGTCACTTTTGAATTTGGGATGACACCTGCACGTGATCTTCTACTTACACAGTCTGCTTTGTCAGCAAAAGCAAACACTTGCCCTCGTCGATTAAAAATAGCATTTGTTATCTCATTTTAAAAATCGAGTCATTAGAATGAGATAAAACTAGAATTACACTGATATAAGTTCAACATTGTAAAGAGAAATAACTTAGTAAAAATGAATATAATTACTATTATCATTAATTATCATGATGTTATGGGTTGCATTGTGGCCCCCGAAAAGATAGGCTGAAATTCTAACTTCATTACTGGGATTTAGTAGGCTGAATGCTTAACCATGGGCCACCAAGTTATTCTGCCAACTTAACTGTTCATCATAAACTGGCTGCTGTTCAATCCACCAAGCCGTAAAAGTGGGCATGCACAGTAGCACTTCATCATAAAATGGAAGTGGAATATATGAGATCAGCCTCAATCAGTCCCTGAAGGCACAGGTAAGTTATATAATGAAGTGGTCCGAATGCTCATGGACCCCACACCTGCCAAGTTCTCTTCTTTCTCCCAGTCTACACTTGTAGTCTTGTGGGGAGTTCCAGTCAGTTAACTGAAGAGAGAAACCTTGGAAATGGTTTACATGTGATCCTGCATAATGTACAGGGACCACTGAAACTGGGAAGCTGTACTACTTATAGGCCCTTTCTGGGACATCCCTAAAAACAATGGTGAAGAGAAATTCTTCCTGTGGGCCAAGAGGGCACAACCAGCATCCTGGTGGGCTGAGAGTCATGGCATCAAGCCCAGAGGATTGTTCTCAGGCCTTGACCTCTAATGGAAATTGCCCTGCTAGGTTTTGAGTTGCTTGGGAGCCATGACCTTGTTTTCCTTCCAGTTTCTCCTTGTTGGAATGAGATTATCTATCCTATGTCTATTGTAATTTAGAAGCAGATAACTTGGTATCTGGTTCTACAGGCTCACAGAGGGAAAGGAATTTTGCTCCATGATGAATCATACTCCAAGTCTCATCCATAATTGATTTAGATGATATGATTTAGATGTAATGATACTAGATGAGATTTTTCACTTAGAGTTGATGCTGGAGTAGTTAAAACTTTGGGGCATTCTGGGATGGGTGAGTATATTTTGCATATGGGGAAGGACTTAAATTTTAGGGAGCCAAAGGTGGACTGTTACAGGTTGAATTATGTACCCAAGAAATATATGTTGATGCCCTAATTCCCAATACATTAGAATATGTCATTATTTGAATATAGGATGCCGTATCCTGTTATGGTGCCACAAGCCAAAGAATACCTAAAGCTACCAGAAGTTGGAATAGTCAAGGAAAGATCGTCCCCTAGAGACTTCAGAGAAAAAGTATGCCCTGACAACACTTTGATTTTGAACATCTAGCCTCCAGAACTGTGAGGGAATAAATTGTTGTTTTAAGCCATCCAGGTCTGTAAACTCCATAGAGAATGTGTGGAGGAGGATGAAGATAAAAAGAAATAAAGGAGATGAAGGACTATAGAGATTCTATTATGGTGAAACTTTGCTTTTCAGTTTCATACACAGTGTTGTCTTAAATCTAAACATGCCAAAGCACTTAAGAAAACCTGAATTTATACATTTATGTGTTATTGGGGGGAAAGTTGAGGGATCAAGAGGTTAAGTGATTTATCTGAATTACAAAAATCCAAAACAGCAAAAAGGAGTTATAAAAATTCATATTCTGAAACTTATAGTCACAGCTAGAAATCACTGACCCTTTCTACCAATGATGAATTTTTTTCCCAAAAAGTGGTAGAGCAGACAACTTTTTTGAAAAGAATTGTAAAGGTCTGAAATTGTATTCTACTTGTAATCTAAGTAGATACCCTATTACTGTTTCATGGAGCCTGGCAGAAGACACCATAGTCTGGATGAAAGACAAAGGACTTTATTACCCACAGCAAGAGCAGTAGCCAGAAATTAATGTTGGTTTGTGTTGGTTCCCATATTCCCTCTGACCCACACAGAAATGTAAAAGGCCCATTATAGATGCCTGCATACCTAGTCAGCTGCATTACTTGAAGGAACCCCTGAACTGAGAGGACTTACTGTTACAGTGAGCAAAAGCAAGTCTGCTCTTTCGGGGATAATGTTTCGTCTTCAAAGTTTCATCCTGGAACATGACCCAGGTAAAGGGCAGTCAGAGCCTTCCATTCTTGGCATAACCAGCAAGAACTTGTGAGGGCGTCCAAGGCTCATAGGAGGTCAACTCTCCCAGCAATCCACCCCTCTGCCCTACAAGTTCTTTCGCAGAACTCAAATTTTCAACATGAGTAAAGCACTCTGTCAATCACTGATTAATCTACCCAATAGCAACTGGCAGAAAATCTGTTGTATTTGTTTCATATAATATTTCAGTTATAATCAATAGGACTTCAAGCATCAGGCCAAACTTCAATACTGAATTACCTTAGACATGCCCCATAGGATGAAAAATCAACCACCTATGGATAAGTACAATAGTTTTAGCTACAGTCACCATGCCGTATGTTATATCCCTATGACTTAACTTATTTTATAACTAGAAGTTTGTAACTTTTGATCCGCTTCACTTGCTTTACCCTACTCCTCCCCTCTGCCTCTGGTAACCATTAATCTAGGCTCTGAATCTATTCACAGCAGGTCAGATTTTACATTCTCTCTCTCTCTCTCTCTCTTTAGATTTTACATATAAGTGAGATTATCTGGTATTTGTCATTCTCTGTCTTGATTTATTTCATTTAGTTTAATGCCCTCATGGTCTGTTGATGTTGCCACAAATTTATTTTTATGGTTGAGTAAGATTCCATTGCGTATATATACCACATTTTCATTATCCATTCATCCATCCATGTACTTTTTGGTTCTTTCCATATTTTGGCTATTGTGAATAATGTTGCAGTGAACATGGAGTTGCATATATCTTTTTGAGTTAATGTTCTCATTTTCTTTAGATAAATACCCAGAAGTGGAATTACTGGATAATATGGTAGTTCTATTTTTAATTTTCTGAGGAATCTTCATAAGGTTTTCCATAGTCATTTCACCAGTTTACATTTCTGAAAACAATGTTATCTTTCATATTGTTCTTTTTTTCTTTTTTAATAATTGCTGCCCTAACAAATATGATATGACATCTCATTGTGGTTTTGATTTGCATTTTTCTGATGATTAATAATTTGGAGTGTTTTTTTTTCTATACACCGTGTCCAACTGTATGTCTTCTTTGGAAAAAATATCTATTCATTTTCTTTATCCCTTTAAAAATAAGGTTATTTGGGATTTTTTTTTCTCTTAAGAGTTCCTTCTATATTTTGGATAATAATCATTTATCAAATGTATGGTTTGCAAGTATTTTCTTCCATTCCATAAGTTGTATTTTCATTTTGTTGATTATTTTATTTGCTATACAATAGGTTTTTATTTTTATTTAGTCTCACTTGCCTAGTTTTGCTTTTATATCTGTGCTTTTTGTGTCATGTTCAAGAAATCACTGCTAAGGCCAGAGTCAAGAAAATTTTTCCCTTTATTTTTTTTTAGGAGTTTTACAGTTTAGGGTCTTATGTTTAAGTTTTTAATCAATTTTTAGTTGATATTTATATATGGTATAAAATAAGGGTCCAAATTCATTCCTTTGCATATGGGCATCCAGTTTGTCTAATATCATTTATTGAAGTGAGTATTCTTTCCCAATTTTGTATTTATGATACCCTTGTCAAAGATCAGATGACTATAAATGTGTGGATTTATTTCTAGGTGCTCTACTCTGTTCCATTGATCTAAATGTTTGTTTTCATGCCAGTACCATACTATGTTGATTACTATAGCCTTTTAGTATATTTCAAGATTAGGAAATGTGATGCCTCCAGTTTTGTTGTTCTTGCTCAAAATGCTTTGGCTAGTTAGTGTCTTTTGTGGTTCCATAATAATTTTAGGATTATTTTTATTACTTCTATAAAAATGCCATTTGGATTTTGATAGGGATTGCATCAAATCCATAGATCAGTTTGGGTTCTATGGACATTTTAATGATATTAAATCCATAAACACAGGATATCTTTTCACCTATGTGTGTATGCTCTAATTTCTTTCATCAGTGTTTTATGGTTTTTAGTGTACAAGTCTTTCATCTCTTTGGTAAGTTTATTCCTAAGTAATTATTGTTTATGATGCCATTGTAACTATAATATTTTTTTTTAATTTCCTTTTCAGATATTTTAGTGTTAGCATGTAAAAATGTAACTGATTTGTATATGTTAATTTTGTATCCTGAAACCTTGCTAAATTCACGTATTAGCTCTAACAGTTTGTGTGTGTCTGTGTGCATGTGTGTAGTATTTAGGATTTTCTATATATTATCCTCTTTTCTCTTCCTTTTCCCACTGTCTGTAATCAACTATTACCTATGAGCCCTCTGATGGTGAGTCTTGGACTATGGGATTTTTCACCTACGTACTTCTTTTAAGAACTAGTCTAAGTCTCTACCTTTAATCTTAGCTCTTATATTGAACCTCCCAAATTCTAATTCTAGTATTGATTCTCAGTAAGTCTTTAGTCCATGAAACTGATCATACTTATAGCATTTCTCCATGGAATCCCACATCACCCCCAAATACAAGTTGTCATTAACTGTGCAAGTCAGCACGACTTCGTTTCTGCATACTTTACAACTGCAGCAGCCTCCTAAATAACTATCTCCATCATGTTACCATCCTGTTCAAGAATCTTTAATGACTCCCCATTATTTGGATCAAGTCCAAAGTTTGTATTGGTTTTGTTTAAACTTATTCCCATTAATAAATAGACCACTTGTACTCAAGCTGAACTGAATTTCTCCTTTGTTCAGAAGGTCAGGCTTTTTGCTTTAAAACTGAATTGGGTTACACTAAATGATCTGCAAAGGTGTTTTTTTCCCCTGTAGTTCTCATTTTATACAACTCATACATTCACACGTATATTTTTTATTTAATTTCAATTACCCAACATATACTACATCATTAGTTTCAGACGTAGTGTTCAGTGATTCATCAGTTGCTTATAACACCCAGTGCTCCTCACATGAGGTGTCCGCCCTAATGCCATCATCCAGTTACCCTATCCCCCTACCTCCCCTTCCATTTGTTTCCCAGAGTTAAGAGTCTCTCATGTTTGTCTCCCTCTCTGATTTCTTCCCATTCATTTTTCCCTCCCTTGTCCTGTGATTCTCTGTGCTATTTCTTACATTCCAATATGAGTGAAACCATATGATAATTGTCTTTCTCTCATTGATTTATTTCATTTAGCATAATACCTTCCAGTTCCATCCACATCGATGTAAATGGTAGGCATTCATCCTTTCTGATGGCTAAGTAGCATTCCATTATATTTATGAACCACATATTCTTTATCCATTCGTCTGTTGAAAGATATCATGGCTCCTTCCACAGTCTGGCTATTGTGGACATTGCTGCTATAATCTAATGTCCTCCAGTGAGCCCCTGTGTGCTATTCAACATACAATAAATGAGCTTGAATATCACCTTTTTTATATCAGAGATAACAAATTATTTGTATAGAGTTCTCATATAACATGTCTGTTATTGTATGAAATCTAAGTGACATTAACATATTTATTAACACGGGGCGCCTGGGTGGCTCAGTCATTAAGCGTCTGCCTTTGGCTCAGGGCGTGATCCCGGTGTTCTGGGATCGAGCCCCACGTCAGGCTCCTCTGCTGGAATCCTGCTTCTTCCTCTCCCATTCCCCCTGCTTGTGTTCCCTCTCTCACTGGCTGTATCTATCTCTGTCAAATAAATAAATAAATAAAATCTTAAAAAAATATTTATTATCAAATGATATATCTATTACTATTTTTATTCAATACATAGAACTTAGTAATAAAATTTACTTTAAAATTACATTTCAAACTTATTTTCTTTATCTCTTAGTCATGCAGAAACACATTCTTTTTAGCTTTGTGGAATTGGGAAGCTATGTTAGAAATACCACAGATTCAAGAAGGAAGATAATGTTTATGGTTCCTTCCCCAGACCCCAGTGCAGTTACCTTTATATAAGACCCCTGTACAATGAAGCTTACATCTAATAACAAACTCCAAGCATCCCAGCCATATTAGCAGATATTTTCATCTTGTATTCACTGTCGGACATAAGTCCAAACTCACCTCACTACCAATGACCCACTTCCAGTTTTGCACCTGTGCGTGCCTCTCTCATCTGAACCTGTCATGAGCTTTCTGAATTTTATAATTGCCATTTCTTTTTATGCTTGTAATCCAATCAGCCTGATTCAACCTCCCTCTCTTTTGCACCAAAATGAGGTATGGAATCTGAATTGAATGGCTTGTTAAAAAGAACAGTGACTAAAAATAAATCACTTCATACTTTTCCTTTGTCCAGACTTCCTATTTATACAACTACTCTCATAATAGCAACCTTAGGTTTTATTTTTAACCCATTTTTCTTGAAAAATGAAGATTAGTCATATTGCTATCTATTCTCCTAACTAAAATNTTGTCTGTGTGCATGTGTGTAGTATTTAGGATTTTCTATATATTATCCTCTTTTCTCTTCCTTTTCCCACTGTCTGTAATCAACTATTACCTATGAGCCCTCTGATGGTGAGTCTTGGACTATGGGATTTTTCACCTACGTACTTCTTTTAAGAACTAGTCTAAGTCTCTACCTTTAATCTTAGCTCTTATATTGAACCTCCCAAATTCTAATTCTAGTATTGATTCTCAGTAAGTCTTTAGTCCATGAAACTGATCATACTTATAGCATTTCTCCATGGAATCCCACATCACCCCCAAATACAAGTTGTCATTAACTGTGCAAGTCAGCACGACTTCGTTTCTGCATACTTTACAACTGCAGCAGCCTCCTAAATAACTATCTCCATCATGTTACCATCCTGTTCAAGAATCTTTAATGACTCCCCATTATTTGGATCAAGTCCAAAGTTTGTATTGGTTTTGTTTAAACTTATTCCCATTAATAAATAGACCACTTGTACTCAAGCTGAACTGAATTTCTCCTTTGTTCAGAAGGTCAGGCTTTTTGCTTTAAAACTGAATTGGGTTACACTAAATGATCTGCAAAGGTGTTTTTTTCCCCTGTAGTTCTCATTTTATACAACTCATACATTCACACGTATATTTTTTATTTAATTTCAATTACCCAACATATACTACATCATTAGTTTCAGACGTAGTGTTCAGTGATTCATCAGTTGCTTATAACAGCCAGTGCTCCTCACATGAGGTGTCCGCCCTAATGCCATCATCCAGTTACCCTATCCCCCTACCTCCCCTTCCATTTGTTTCCCAGAGTTAAGAGTCTCTCATGTTTGTCTCCCTCTCTGATTTCTTCCCATTCATTTTTCCCTCCCTTGTCCTATGATCCTCTGTGCTATTTCTTACATTCCAATATGAGTGAAACCATATGATAATTGTCTTTCTCTCACTGATTTATTTCATTTAGCATAATACCTTCCAGTTCCATCCACATCGATGTAAATGGTAGGCATTCATCCTTTCTGATGGCTAAGTAGCATTCCATTATATTTATGAACCACATATTCTTTATCCATTCGTCTGTTGAAAGATATCATGGCTCCTTCCACAGTCTGGCTATTGTGGACATTGCTGCTATAATCTAATGTCCTCCAGTGAGCCCCTGTGTGCTATTCAACATACAATAAATGAGCTTGAATATCACCTTTTTTATATCAGAGATAACAAATTATTTGTATAGAGTTCTCATATAACATGTCTGTTATTGTATGAAATCTAAGTGACATTAACATATTTATTAACACGGGGCGCCTGGGTGGCTCAGTCATTAAGCGTCTGCCTTTGGCTCAGGGCGTGATCCCGGTGTTCTGGGATCGAGCCCCACGTCAGGCTCCTCTGCTGGAATCCTGCTTCTTCCTCTCCCATTCCCCCTGCTTGTGTTCCCTCTCTCACTGGCTGTATCTATCTCTGTCAAATAAATAAATAAATAAAATCTTAAAAAAATATTTATTATCAAATGATATATCTATTACTATTTTTATTCAATACATAGAACTTAGTAATAAAATTTACTTTAAAATTACATTTCAAACTTATTTTCTTTATCTCTTAGTCATGCAGAAACACATTCTTTTTAGCTTTGTGGAATTGGGAAGCTATGTTAGAAATACCACAGATTCAAGAAGGAAGATAATGTTTATGGTTCCTTCCCCAGACCCCAGTGCAGTTACCTTTATATAAGACCCCTGTACAATGAAGCTTACATCTAATAACAAACTCCAAGCATCCCAGCCATATTAGCAGATATTTTCATCTTGTATTCACTGTCGGACATAAGTCCAAACTCACCTCACTACCAATGACCCACTTCCAGTTTTGCACCTGTGTGTGCATCTCTCATCTTAACCTGTCATGAGCTTTCTGAATTTTATAATTGCCATTTCTTTTTATGCTTGTAATCCAATCAGCCTGATTCAACCTCCCTCTCTTTTGCACCAAAATGAGGTATGGAATCTGAATTGAATGGCTTGTTAAAAAGAACAGTGACTAAAAATAAATCACTTCATACTTTTCCTTTGTCCAGACTTCCTATTTATACAACTACTCTCATAATAGCAACCTTAGGTTTTATTTTTAACCCATTTTTCTTGAAAAATGAAGATTAGTCATATTGCTATCTATTCTCCTAACTAAAATGATCTTTCTCTCCGCCCATCCTATTCCTACAATCTCTGAAGCAACTTTAAACCCATCAACTTCCCAAGTAACTCCAGTTCCTACTGACCTCCCTGTTTTAACTGTCCAAATCACTTATTAGTTGTGCCATGAATCCTGGGCTTCTGTAAATGCCACATATTTCTTGGACGTTTTTGTGATGTGACATTGTGATGAAAACTCAGTGTCTNCTTTTTGCTTTAAAACTGAATTGGGTTACACTAAATGATCTGCAAAGGTGTTTTTTTCCCCTGTAGTTCTCATTTTATACAACTCATACATTCACACGTATATTTTTTATTTAATTTCAATTACCCAACATATAGTACATCATTAGTTTCAGACGTAGTGTTCAGTGATTCATCAGTTGCTTATAACAGNACTTTTTTAAGGAGGGGTGCTATACCCAGCTGAAAAGAACATATCTAAGCTTTCTTTGAGATAGGGGTAGGCATATGACTAATGTTTTGGCTCAAGTTACATGTTTAGAAGTAATTTAGTGGGACTTCCAACAAAGTTTCCTAATTTGGGTTGATTGAACCATCAATTTCCTTTTCCCTTCTATCTTCCTCTACTTGCAATGAGACTATGATGGGTTGGAGCTTCATCTAACNCTCATACATTCACACGTATATTTTTTATTTAATTTCAATTACCCAACATATAGTACATCATTAGTTTCAGACGTAGTGTTCAGTGATTCATCAGTTGCTTATAACAGCCAGTGCTCCTCACATGAGGTGTCCGCCCTAATGCCATCATCCAGTTACCCTATCCCCCTACCTCCCCTTCCATTTGTTTCCCAGAGTTAAGAGTCTCTCATGTTTGTCTCCCTCTCTGATTTCTTCCCATTCATTTTTCCCTCCCTTGTCCTATGATCCTCTGTGCTATTTCTTACATTCCAATATGAGTGAAACCATATGATAATTGTCTTTCTCTCACTGATTTATTTCATTTAGCATAATACCTTCCAGTTCCATCCACATCGATGTAAATGGTAGGCATTCATCCTTTCTGATGGCTAAGTAGCATTCCATTATATTTATGAACCACATATTCTTTATCCATTCGTCTATTGAAAGATATCATGGCTCCTTCCACAGTCTGGCTATTGTGGACATCGCTGCTATAATCTAATGTCCTCCAGTGACCCCTATGTGCTATTCAACATACAATAAATGAGCTTGAATATCACCTNCTCTGTGCTATTTCTTACATTCCAATATGAGTGAAACCATATGATAATTGTCTTTCTCTCATTGATTTATTTCATTTAGCATAATACCTTCCAGTTCCATCCACATCGATGTAAATGGTAGGCATTCATCCTTTCTGATGGCTAAGTAGCATTCCATTATATTTATGAACCACATATTCTTTATCCATTCGTCTATTGAAAGATATCATGGCTCCTTCCACAGTCTGGCTATTGTGGACATCGCTGCTATAATCTAATGTCCTCCAGTGACCCCTATGTGCTATTCAACATACAATAAATGAGCTTGAATATCACCTTTTTATATCAGAGATAACAAATTATTTGTATAGAGTTCTCATATAACATGTCTGTTATTGTATGAAATCTAAGTGACATTAACATATTTATTAACACGGGGCGCCTGGGTGGCTCAGTCATTAAGCGTCTGCCTTTGGCTCAGGGCGTGATCCCGGTGTTCTGGGATCGAGCCCCACGTCAGGCTCCTCTGCTGGAATCCTGCTTCTTCCTCTCCCATTCCCCCTGCTTGTGTTCCCTCTCTCACTGGCTGTATCTATCTCTGTCAAATAAATAAATAAATAAAATCTTAAAAAAATATTTATTATCAAATGATATATCTATTACTATTTTTATTCAATACATAGAACTTAGTAATAAAATTTACTTTAAAATTACATTTCAAACTTATTTTCTTTATCTCTTAGTCATGCAGAAACACATTCTTTTTAGCTTTGTGGAATTGGGAAGCTATGTTAGAAATACCACAGATTCAAGAAGGAAGATAATGTTTATGGTTCCTTCCCCAGACCCCAGTGCAGTTACCTTTATATAAGACCCCTGTACAATGAAGCTTACATCTAATAACAAACTCCAAGCATCCCAGCCATATTAGCAGATATTTTCATCTTGTATTCACTGTCGGACATAAGTCCAAACTCACCTCACTACCAATGACCCACTTCCAGTTTTGCACCTGTGTGTGCATCTCTCATCTTAACCTGTCATGAGCTTTCTGAATTTTATAATTGCCATTTCTTTTTATGCTTGTAATCCAATCAGCCTGATTCAACCTCCCTCTCTTTTGCACCAAAATGAGGTATGGAATCTGAATTGAATGGCTTGTTAAAAAGAACAGTGACTAAAAATAAATCACTTCATACTTTTCCTTTGTCCAGACTTCCTATTTATACAACTACTCTCATAATAGCAACCTTAGGTTTTATTTTTAACCCATTTTTCTTGAAAAATGAAGATTAGTCATATTGCTATCTATTCTCCTAACTAAAATGATCTTTCTCTCCGCCCATCCTATTCCTACAATCTCTGAAGCAACTTTAAACCCATCAACTTCCCAAGTAATTCCAGTTCCTACTGACCTCCGTGTTTTAACTGTCCAAATCACTTATTAGTTGTGCCATGAATCCTGGGCTGCTGTAAATGCCACATATTTCTTGGACGTTTTTGTGATGTGACATTGTGATGAAAACTCAGTGTCTAGTCTCTTCTTCAGACTTAAACACATGACACTTTTTTAAGGAGGGGTGCTATACCCAGCTGAAAAGAACATATCTAAGCTTTCTTTGAGATAGGGGTAGGCATATGACTAATGTTTTGGCTCAAGTTACATGTTTAGAAGTAATTTAGTGGGACTTCCAACAAAGTTTCCTAATTTGGGTTGATTGAACCATCAATTTCCTTTTCCCTTCTATCTTCCTCTACTTGCAATGAGACTATGATGGGTTGGAGCTTCATCTAATGTAAACATGAGGGCACTGTGCAGAAAGACACATATGCCATCGGTGGAGAAGCAGGGAGGTAGAATGATTTGGGGACACCAGTGACATTGTAAAACCACTGTGCCAGCACTGATCTAATTACTTTTTGTCTTTATTTTACATAAGAGAAAAATAAACACCAGAGTTTTAATCAATTGCTAATAAAGGTCTCTGTTACTGGCAAATAAACAAATTCTTCACTGATTCCTACTCCATAAAAGAAAATATGGATTACAAATGCCATTACTTTATTCTACATTGCTTTTGCTTTCTAAAGTTTGTTTAGAATTTATTGTCACCTAGCACATTGTCTGTTGTATTCTTTATGTATTCAATAATATTCGCATTGAATAACAGAAAAGAAATATCTCTTCCTTTTCATATTTATCAGAAATACAATATGCATACTTAGACAAAGAGAGTGAGCTAGGGAAAGAGGAGAGAGATTGAGTAAAAGAGGCTATAAGGCCTCCTCTGCTGAAAATTAATCACAGGAGAAAAAAAAAGTTGCCAGTCGCAGGAGGCCAGGATTTTTGTATGAGATTAGAATGAGTCACTTCCTCATTTTCATACTTTTTAAAGAGTTGGGGTGCATTATCTGAGAGAAACATTTAGATCAAGAAAGATAGAAGTTTTATAATTTATCTTAGATAATACACCATTTAGGTTTTACCTCTGGATATTCACCTAAAGTAAAAACAAACATTTTGTTTCAGATAACATCGCAATATATCAATCTGTTGGTCACATCCTCCATTTCCACATCTGAGAAATGAGAGATTTAAGGCATTCAGAAGGCTTTGCTTGTTGTTTGTTTCTAAGATAAGGTACTACTTCCAGCAGGCATATAAAATTTCCAGTAGTTAAACAAAAGAAAACAAAACAAAACAAAACAAAAAAGACTCTTGAAGAAATTTCTCCAAATATTAAAGTTTCAATAAGAAAANGTTGTTTGTTTCTAAGATAAGGTACTACTTCCAGCAGGCATATAAAATTTCCAGTAGTTAAACAAAAGAAAAGAAAACAAAACAAAACAAAAAAGACTTCTTGAAGAAATTTCTCCAAATATTAAAGTTTCAATAAGAAAACATGCATACATCACCCTGTTCCCTTACTCCCCCCAGTAATTTCATGTTACATTTGTAAAGGAGATTGGATTCAACTCACCCTATGTCAGCTATTACATTTCTCAGTACAGCAATTCCCTCTTATCCATGGTTTCGTTTTCCATGGTTTCAGTTACCCATGGTCAATTGCAGTCTGAAAATATTAAATGGAAAATTCTAGAAATAAGCAATTAATAAATAATACACATTCTGAGTAGTATGATGAAATCTTGCACCCTCCTGCTCCATCCTACCTGGAATGAGAATCATTCCTTTGTCCAGCATATTCATGCTGTATGTACTACCTGCCCCATTAGTCACTTAGTAGTTATCTCCATAATCAGATCGGCAATCTTGGTATGGCAGTGCTTGTGTTCAAGTAATCCTTGTCTTACTTAAAGGATTAAATAGGTGATGGGCATTAGGGAGTGTACTCGTGATGAGCACCAGGACATATATGGATGTGTTGAATCACTCTATTGTACACTTGAAATTGTATGTTAACTAACTGGACTTTAAATAAAAACTTAAAAAAAATCAAAATAATCAAATGCAATGCAAAATATATGAATAAATAATGGCCCCATGGTGCAAGAGTAGTGATGCTGGCAATTTGGATATGCCTAAGAGAAGCTGTGAAGTCCTTCCTTTAAGTGAAAAAGTGAAAGATCTTGACTTAATACAGAAAAAAAAAATCATATGCTGAGATTGCTAAGGTCTATGGTTAAAAACAAATCTTCTTGTGCAGATTGTGAAATTGTGAAAAAGGAAAAAGAAATGTGTGCTTGTTTTATTGTGTTAATCTCTTACTGTGATTAATTTATAAATTGAACTTCATCATAGGTATTTATGTACAGAAAAAATGGTGTATGTGTAGGGTTCAGTACTGTCAACGTTTTCAGGCATCCACTGGGGGTCTTGGAACATATCCTTCATGGATAAGGGGTACTACCATAGTGACAGATTTCCTATTTTTAACTAGTCATATTACCATATGAAGTAAAAGTCACTGTTCTGCTTTCCACTGCTTTGTAACTAAGTGTGGCCATGAGATTAAATTTTTCTGATAAAGCATAAGCAGAAATGTAATGTGACATTAAGGAAATTATTTTTTTCTTTAAAAGAAAAGAAAAAAAACCCTCTTTCTCCTTTCTGCTATTTCATGTAATGGCAAGCCTTAGCAACAGAGGTGGAAGACACAGCCAAAGATGGCAGGACAGAGAGATGAAAGGAGGTTAGGTCAGAATGTGGGGCCCCATATCAATTGTGAGACACAAACCTCTGGATCTCTTAAATGAGAAAGATTAAATTGGAATCTTGCTTAAGTCCTTTACCAGAGATTTTTATTTTGTATATAGCCAAATTTTATTCTAAGTAACACGATTTTTATATTCTTTTATCTGCAGAGCACAGAATCTACATCTTTTGGATATCTGAGACAGATTGTTACATCTAAAAGTGAACTTGTGTGATTTTCTTAATTCCCTAACTCATGGATTGATTTCATATTTATAACAGCACCTTCTTTTCCTTTATAATACTTATTTTTTGTGAATGTGTTGCAAAATTCATTTACATAAGCACAGAAACATTTTACTAAATTAAGATATTCACAGAGATAGAAAATATTATAAATCCATCACTGAAATTATTACATTTACTCTATTCCTTTAAGCTTTTCAAAAGATTTAGAAATAGATTATTTAGGAGTATTGTCTCCGTTAAGACTCTCTGAGTTTGAGATTTATGGAAACAGAGACATTGCAAATAATAGCAAAAGAAATCTAAGCACCATTTGTTCAAGTCAGAGTAAGAAAATCCAAGGCAGTAAAATAACTCCCATTTCAGAACTTAAAGGCAATGATTTTAAAAAGCAGTGGAAGGCAGAGGAGTATTACCAAATTGGTTGAAGCTTTTTACCCACCTAAAAATCCCTGGAAAAGTTCTATTTCTAAATTACCCTTGGGGAGAAATTAGACCTAAAAATATATTCTGTCTTTGAATATGTGTCTCTATATGTTTGAAGGTATATGTTCCATTTACTAGATAGTGATATGAATTAATATTCATAATGAAAATATCTAATTGTATAGATGTATTTAGATGTATGCTTCTTTAAAATCTTGTTGAAGATGTAGACCCTGTAATAATTTCGTAGCGTTTAATGTCATCATGTTTAATGTTTGTGAACTTTGTGACATAAACAATTAAAATAAGAAACTGGGGCGCCTGGGTGGCACAGCGGTTAAGCGTCTGCCTTCGGCTCAGGGCGTGATCCCGGCGTTATGGGATCGAGCCCCACATCGGGCTCCTCCGCTATGAGCCTGCTTCTTTCTCTCCCACTCCCCCTGCTTGTGTTCCCTCTCTCGCTGGCTGTCTCTATCTCTGTCAAATAAATAAATAAAATCTTTAAAAAATAAAATAAAATAAAATAAGAAACTGATACTTACTAAACTATATGACAGGTAGACTCTTAGATCATATAGTTTAATTGTAACCATTCTCTATACTCCCAAACCAAATTTCTTATTTGCTTAAGACCTCAGAACCAAAAAGAGAAAGAACCAGGATTTAATCCATAGCCACTCTCTTCTACTGTATTGCATTAGTTTTAGAGTTTTAATTTTTTTAGCAATTAAAAAGGATAATTTAGTGATTGATTTACAGAGAATGCAGATATCCCTCACTTACACATCCCTACTGCTGAAAAGTTATTGGGCCTCAAAGTCAAATAGACAAGTCAGCAGCACTGATCTGGTAGAAACCTTGTGCCCACTGCAGATGCAATAAACAATGGTTTTATTAAAAAAAAAAAAACCCTAAACAAAATCAACCTCTTAAGAGCTGAACTTGCAAACCTAAAAATATAAAGTGATGACAGTATTATCATAGACTGCTTAGAAACTTGAAAGAATTCTTTTAAGTGTGAAGCCTAGTGTTTATTTTGACAGAGCTAGAGAGCTGATAATTCCTTCTCACTAATCCATTTTTTCCTAAACAAATCTATTTTTCCAAGAAATTANTATTTTTCCGAGAAATGATTCCCAATAAACTATAACACTTAATTTAAAAAAGCAAAATAAGGCAACGACTAGAAAGAGAAATATGTGGCCATATATTACTTATTACCCATTTACATTCCACAGCTCAGCGGCTGACAAAAATTAGAGTACTCTAATTGCCTGAGGATATTTTTTTAAATGATAGATTCCTGCTTCCTAATCTCAAAGATTCTGTTACAGTAAGTGTGCTATATGACCCAGAGATATATGTACTTCACAGATACATCTGGAGAGTCTCATAAAAAANGGAGAGCCTCATAAAAAATGGTCTAGAGAACACATTTTGAAAACTACTGAATCAGTCTACATGTTTTTTTCAATTTGTGTCATACTATATAAGCATGAAATTATAGATCTAAATGAAATCAATGAGTATGAAAATCCTTAATTTATCAATAAGAAAACCACTCAGTTGAATGTTAGAATCTAAGTCAAATGTGTAGAATCTGATATTTTTCCCTACTTACAAGCTAACAAATCAGTTTGCCATAATTTCATGGATGCTGGCAGAAGGCATGATTTCCTGGGTCAGAGACAAGACTTCTTTACTCACTACACAGCAAATGGCATGAGCTTCATGTTCATGCCAGTTCTCCTTGTCCCCTCAGATCTCACAAGGATGACAAGGAGCACACAGGAAGATGCTACATAAATAGGAAACCCCAACCTTTTATAAAAAGACTGCACAAGAACCTATCCAAATCTTGCCCTCTAGGGAGACAGTATTCTGAATGTCAAAGAAATCTTCCTTTTCTCTGGAGGGAGACACTATCCCTATCTTCCAAGGCCATTTACTCTATAAAAATTCTAGAAAAGTTAATCTAATCAAAAACTTTCATTGTCTTAGCTTACAGGACATGCAGAAACATGAGAGGCCCAATGGAGAATTCTCTTACCAATGATCCCCCCCCCCATTTTTACATGGATATTATACAAAGTATAATCACAGGGATCTCATTATTCCATCTCATTTCCAGGGTGACTTATTCATTTCTGCCTCTTCTCCAAAGAGATGTGAAGATTTCTCACCATCACCTCACTAGGTTTCCTGAATATTACAGGAGGAGTCCACAAAGTATAGCTCCACAGGAAAAGGTAAACCACAATTATACAGCATCAGGCTTAATTGTGACTTGCAATGCAGTTCCCATGCAGTGCTGGGCACTTCAATATTTCTATATGCTCAACTTCTCTCCTTTTAGATAACTTCCCAAGGTATGTTTGGAAGCTGTATTTAGTGAGGTAAAGCCCTCTCTTGGCCTCTCCTTGTACCTGCCAAAGTTTCCATCCCCATCATAGCTTCTTTATTCCTTCATTGAAAAGAAAATCCAGTGATCTCATACACTATAATTTTACTTTAGAAATGGGAGATTCTTAAACACAAGGCAGATTCTTAGAAAATTCTTTTCAACTTCTCTAAAACTAGGAGGCCTAAATCTCCCAACTTCTACAGATCTATTTTCATTTCTTACATCTACAACTGTGAAGATATGGAGGAAAACCCTAAATATTTATACCTTCCCATTAAAGCCACCTAAATAGTGATATCCTGGCACAGGTATTATAACACTTTTATTTTTGTTATTTGTCTTTGCTTAGGAGAATAGGTCCAAACCAAATCCAAAATATTAGAAAGATGATCTCAGAAAATATGGGAAAGTGATTTCTAGTACTTAATGTATGCTCAGTTCTTAACATCTATCATTTATCATGTAATCTTTCCTTTGTTTGTAGTTAAGATTGTTATTTATTGGGGACCTTCCATCACCTGGGTCTTTTTGGTGGTGAAATTATGTTTTCTATTTAGAGCACACATGGTGAAAAGTACTATGTTAAGCAACATGATGTTTATAAGCATTTGACCTTATAAAAAGGTCGTAGCCTGTTGGAGTAAAACTATTTTACACAAATAGCTATAAGGCAGAGTAGAAAGTTATGCCTTATTAGAGAGTGTATTAGGTTCCTGTTGCTGTTGTAACAAATCACTGCAATATAGGTGCTCAACCCAACACACATTTATTCTCTTACAGTACTGGAGGTCAAAGATCTAAAATCAGCCTCTCTGGGCAAAACTTAAGGTGCTGTAGAATTGCCTTCTTTCTGGAGGCCGTAGGGAAAAATTCATTTATTGCCTTTTTCAGTGTCTAGAGGGTGCCTACAGTCTTTGTCTTGTGACCTCTCCTTCTAATATTTGCATTAGTCTGTGCTGCCATTGTCATATCTCTTTTTGTGACTCTGGCTCTCCTGCTTCCATCTATCCCTTTATGTGGACGTTTGTGATTCCATTAAGCTTCAACAGATAATCTAGGAAAATCTCACCATCTCAAGTTTTTTAAGTTAATTACATCAGCCAAGTCTCTTTTGCTGTATGGAAAATATATTCACTGGTTATGAGGATTAGTGTATAGATCAATTAGGTGGACCATTATTGTACCTAACATAGATTAATATTTTTGCAGTCACAAAAAATAAAAATCCTATAATTTTAAATAGACACTTGGTTTGATATCAGATGAAAATGTCTTATTATTATAAATGATGTAGCTAAATTATTTGTATATCAGTTATCCCCCAAAAATCATATTAAAACTGAACCAGGCATTTAGAGAAATAAAGTTAGTGAGAGAGACAGATACAAAGAGACAGAAATTCTGTATCTTATATCCCCTCATGAAGATGAACTGCTAATCCACTTAAAAAAGAGCACTCTTTGAACAGTTTTTTTAATACCCTAGTGAAATTTTCTGTTAATGAAACAGTAGTTGACCTTAAAGTAGTCCAATATAACAGCTTCTGAACTTGCTGACTGCTTATTGATTTCTTTAGCTTGTTTGCTAATATTCTATTCACAAGTTCAATATCCAAAGCTTAAGTGTGATGACTGAAACCTATTCCAAAACTTGATGATAATTTCAAAGGGAAGATGAAGCAGGTGAGCTTCCTATCACAGTATGGTAATGTTTTGACACTGCTGTCTGCCCTAAAGTCAAAAGACAGGATAGAACATACCCTTGAAGCTTCATTCTGGTGTCACAATGTGATCCAAAGTAATCAGAATGAATATTCATGTTTTCTGGTGTCTGAGATGCTGTCATAGTCCCATCAGTTATTAAACAATGACAACATGATGTTTTGATTATCGTGTTTTATTATTCCTACCAACTGTTCTAATGTAGACTTGCACATCCAAGGTCTATCTCCTAACTAAGGCTGATTTATTATTTTAACAACATTGTAAAATAACATGTAATTCAAAAAAAGCAGGAAAATATAGCAAAAGTGTAACAAATAAGCATGTACTCCTTCCAGCTTTAAAACTCTAATATTAATTTTTCATCCCAACAGAAACAGAGTAATAGAAATGGGATAGAGCCACACACCTAAAATAGTCAAAAAACAGACAAAATATATAAACCAATGTTTTTAAGAGGTCAGTCAATGAAGGAAGGACAGTAATCCCTGAGTAACATGAAAAAAGTGGGGGTGACCACCAAGATTGTCTGAGCTTTACTACATTGTGAGTAAACAGAATACAATATAGAAAGGAGCTATACAGATAAAAAAAAAAACTGCAGAGATGAGAGAAGGTCCTTCTCAAGTATTCAATACAGTAGTGAAAACATATCTGTGTGAGGAAACTACTGAGACTGGGTAAACACACACACACACACACACACACACACACACACAAAGGGATTAAAAGTAGCATCCCCTGATGCTCTTACAAGGAAGCAATAGTGCTTATTCCTCCCAGGGACATTGGAAAGCTTCATAATTCAAGGAAAATTGAGTAAACAGAAGTGTAATGATTGAGTGGAGGGGAATAATTAGTTGTAATCTGAGTACTGATCCAGTCCCATCTAAGAAAACTTAAAAGCTGGAATAAAAGGCTCACACTATTTTCAAGAAACTGAACTTCAGCAAGAATAAAGCTCAAAATATTTATAAGAATAAAAAATATCCATAAAAATAAAATTTACAATATATGTTATTCAACAAAATATTTACTAGATAACATGGAAAAGAAATCAATCAAAACATACCCATGGAGGGAAAAGTTGTTAGATTTAGCAGACAAAGAAATTAAAACAATTACTGTAACTGTATTTCATATGTTCAAAAGATCAGTAGAGACATGAAAGATATAAAAAAATCAAATTTTAAGAGATGAAAACTAAAATAGTATCTAAAAATATGCCAGGTAGAATTAATGGCAGATTAGAAATTATAGAAGAATTAGTGAATTTGAAGACATAGGAATGAAATTTTACTTAAAAATAGAGTAAGAAAAAGTTATAATGAGCAAAATACCAGTTACAAATGGGTAAAGTACGTGCATAATTTATACGTAGAATTTCCTAAGTAGAGAAAATCACAAACCCACAGATAGATAGGAATATGTATCTATACAAAGTAATGATGGCAACCAAATTGCATACCTCCATGAATGAATATTTGATCTGTTGCTTATTTGTTTACATTTTGTAAAATTTCCCCAAATATTCAAACAACCCAGAGAAAGGCAGAGAAAAGGAATCAGAGAACAGAAAACAAAGATAGCAAATAGAAAATGAAAAAATGTCAGAGCTCTGTAGATCAATATTATATTAAATGTAAATGTTTTAAATACTTTAAGGCAGAAATTGGCAGAGTGAATAAAATAAAAATATGATCCAACTATGTGTCATCTTTAAGAGAGTCAGTTCAAATATAATGATATAGACAAATTGAAAGGGAAAGGATGGAAAATGATATATAATGCAAATAGTAACCAAATGAAATTAAGGTTAGCTATATGAATATCAGATTGGGTAGACTTTAAAGAAAAGCAATTACTAGAGACAAAGAGGGCTATTTCAAAATAATAAGTATCAAAGCAAGAAAACAGAGCTATCCTATGTTTATATACGGAAGAACAGAGCTTCCAAATATGTTAAACAAAGACATAGAACTGATAGAAGGAAGACCAATATATAATTACAGAGACTTAAACACTGTCTCAACAATTGATAAAACAACTAGACAGAATATAAGCAAGGATGTACAAGGATTTAATAACACTATCAATGAACAGGATCTAATCTACATTTATAGAATAGTTCATCAACAACAGCAGAATATACATTATTTTCAAGCACCCAGAGAACACATACCAAGATAGACAATATTCTAGTCATAAAACACCCCCAAAATTTAAAGGAACCAAAATCATACTAAAAATGGTGTCTGACCACATGGAATCAAATTAGACACTAGTAAAAGAGGATAACACAGGGGGTGCCTGGTGGCTTAGTCTATTAAGCATTGGTCTCTTGATTTTAGCTCTGGTCATGATCTCAGGGTCATGAGATCAAGCCCTGAGTGGGGCTCCCTGATAGGCATGGAGCCTGCTTAGGATTCTCTCTTTGCTCCCCCCCCAACCGTGTTCTTTCTCTCTCTCTCTCAAAAAAACAAAACAAAACAAACAAAAAAGAAAATCTCCAAGTACTTGGAAATTAAATATATTTGTAATGATAAATTGTTGATAAATTTAAAAGGATTCAAGTCATGACAAGTATGTTCTCTGACACCTGATATTAAAATAGAAATCAATAGTATGCAGTAAGAGAAAGATATCTGGAATATGAAATTGTGCAATTCTAAATAACATATGAGTCAAAGAAGAAATCAAATGGGGGATAAGAATGGGTTTCTAACTACAAGCAAATAACAACAAAATATATTAAAATTTTCACTTGTCACCAGAGCAGTAATTAGAGAATTGTTTATAACATTAAATGTTTATTTTAGGAGAGAAGAAATAAATCAGATCTTCAGTATCTTCATGGGAAAAAAAGGAAAAAGGAAGGAAGGAAAGAGGGAAGGACAGAAGAAAACTAGTACAGGGACAAATAAAACTCAAAATAAGTAGATAGAAAAAAAGTGGGAAACAGAGTAGAAATCAATGACATAGAAAACAGAAAAATGACAGAAATCAGTAGAACAACTTTATAAACATTTTCATAGGGTATAGAATTTTTAATTAAATACTTCTCCCAATAGTTTAAAAATGTCATCCCAGGTCTAATAGCTTGCATAGTTTCTGAGGGGAATCTGGTACATTTCATTGTTGTTGTTGTTCCTCTTTATGTTTCATTTTTCTCTGAGGGCTTTCCAGATATTTTATTTATTTATTTATTTTTATTTATTTATTTTTAGTCAGCATTTTGGCTGATTTGTGTCAGCAATTTTTTTTCCCTGCTTAGTATTCTCTGGGTTTCTTAGACCTATGTTCATTTCCATTAATTTGGAAAATTCTTGGCCATTATCTGATCAAATGTATTGCATAACATTGTCTTGGATACTCTACTTTTTATTTGTTAACTAACTAATTAATTAATATTTTTGTCCTTTTCTTTTTATGTTTCAGCTTGGATAATTTCTGTTAATCTATTTTCAAGTTCACTGTTGTTTTCCTCAGTTGTAACCAGTCTGTTCTTGAGTTCATCACAGGAATACTTCATCTCTAGTATTATATTTCTATACCTAGCATTTTCTTTTCACTTTTTGTATAATTTCCTCCTCTTTGCTGAAATCCTCCATCTTTTCATGCATGCTGTCCACCTTTGCCACTGGCTACTTTTCATATTAATCATAATTACATTGTACTCCCTCTTTCATACATCCAGAATCTAGTTTTGCTGATTATTTTATATCTTTAAATTTGTTAGTTTTGCTCTTTTGTGTATCTACAATTTTTGATTTAGTAATAGATGTTTGTGGGGAACAGTAGACAATGGGGTAAATAGTATGATACCTGGCTACACTTCTTCAGCTGGGCATTAATGAGGCCAGTTGCTGCCAGGTTGCTATTACCTTATGATTGGAAGGAGGTGTGTTGGGCTAGAGACTTTTTCTTAGAGTTCGCATTACACTCTTAACTTTCAGCAATTACTACACATGTGTGCCATGGAGGGGGTCTTATTGTTGCTCACTCCACTCAGTGGGACCAGGAAGTGTTCTTCATTCTCCTGGGTCAGACTAAGTCTCAGGCAGGACCTGTATACCTGGGCCTAAGGTGTGGGGATTCCTCAGCATTCTTTCCCCACTTCTCCATTCTAACTAAATTCTGTCTTCTACCTGTGTCTGGTCTTCCATGGGAGAGATTTTTTCTGCCCCATCATTAGCAGTAGCTCATCTCTTCTTGGTGTTGATACATAATGTTGGGCCTACAGAAAGAAAGTTTGTTTTTGTTTTTGTTTTTTTCTTTTATTCTACCTCATGAGCAATGAATCACTGCTTATTCTGTAGTTTGGAAAGTATTTTCTAACCATCTCCAAGAGGCAAGAGATTTTATTTTTTCCATTCCACGAGAAACAGTGGATTTTGTATGAGCCCTGTAGGTGAAATGATTTACTGTCCCTGCACCATCAGGTTAAAGCCTTTATTTACTTCCTATGAAGGAAGTGTCTAAGGATGCAGGTGTAGCTTCATGCCTGAATTCCAGTGACATCCAGGTATATCCTGTACATTTTTGCCACCAAGCAGCATCTCTCCTCAGACCTATTCCCTCCCAGTATTTCTTGGTAGAGAATTGTTGAAAATATCTTAAGATTAATTGTAAACTTTTCTGGAGCTCCCAGCTATGCAAAATTGATATGCTAGCCCACACTTGACCTTTAAAGATACTGTAAAAAATATCAATTTTATCTTACATTCATGGCAGTCACCTCTCTCCCATGCTTTTAAAAGGATGTAGTCCTTTTCTCCATGGAAGGATATTTATCCCTTGAAATACAGGGTTTTAATTTTTTTTTCTCTGGGATGGACTCAAGAAAAATTACGATTTTGTAGATTATTTGGTTTTTCTAATTTTTATTTTAAGAACAACACTCTTTTACAAGTTTCTACATCCTAAGTGGAAATAGAGCTCTCCTTTTATATTTTATTTATCATTTCTATTGATTTAGAACAGTGCCTGTGCATAGAAGCAAGACCTTTCCTTATCACACTGACCAGATTAGACCCTGAAGTTAAATAAAATTAAGACACATGAAACATCTGGTGAAAAATTATAGGGAATTAATATTATTTTAGTGTTAACACATACTCCAATTGAAGATTATATTTTAGTGTATATGTTTGTAGTAGTTTGCAACCATCTTATGCTTCAGTGTTTTTCTTAGCATCGATTTAATGGAAATGATTTGTAAGACAAATTAAAATCACATCAAATGAAGTCAAAACTTGATCCAGCTTCGTCTGTAATTACACACAACTCCATTTGGCAATAATTATATAAGCAGTACCGCCTGGCTGTCAAGCTTTATCTTACAATATCTAGTGGACAGTGGTAAAAAGCTTGTCCCTTTATTGAAAGAAATGAATTCAACTTTGGGATTCTCAGGAGAGATTACAAAGAGTGTTACCAAATGGCCTCAGTTATTATTTAGGTATCTAGTTTACCATCCAGTAATCAAAAAGGATTTTCCTATCAATGAAACCCCTCTTTTACTATTCTTATCAACTTCATCTTAGTCTTACCACAATAGCAAATGATGGCCAACTATCGTTTTCAGTGATAGTTGGTACATTTAAAGTAATTCCCCAAGATATCTTAAAGAAGGTGTAAGTCAGTGTATTATTACAATCAAAGTATGTTTAGTATTTATTGTCATATATCTAGTTCATTCAGTATTTCAACTAATATTTATTCAGTACCTCTACTGTGCTGGGATCTCTTTTAGGTACAAGGGTTAAATTAATGTGAACAAGTAGACATGGTCAGTGTTTACTTGTGCTTAAAGTCTAGTGAGTTAAAAAAAAAAGCACATGCAGAAAATCATACAATCTGATAAATGCTGTAGTAGGGAGCATATTTGATCATATGACTATTCCTAGGCAAGGAAATAGAGAAAATGTGTTTCTCTTTGCTGGATTATTCAGTGTGGAGAAATGAACTAAGTGCCACATGCATTATGGGTTATTGTGCAAGGTCCATGTTTTTTTAGATTCTGATGCCTGCACAGTATCAGAAAAGAGTTCTGAATTTCATTAGTTGGAAGGAAGATCCTATTTGAAATTTATTTTGTACTTCCCATTTTTTTTCATGAAATACGTGTGGTAGCCTATAATAATTCATGTGGAATAGAGTTTTTTTTTCTCTGAATGGACAGTATGGTTGGTAATATGTTGAAGGCCAACCTTATTCTTAAGAAGCAATCAATATAAAAATAAGGATTACAGATATGCAAAATAAATTAGCTTGATCTGAAAGGCAATCACATATATCAGTACATTATTTATTTTTGTCTCTAGTATCTTAGAAGCTGTGTGATAAACAAGTCTACCTGAAGAAAGGCAAATTGAAAAGGGAGCTTCTATCCAGGATGGAAACCAGAAGTTCCTCTGTTAGCATCTGAAGTAAGTAATGCATGGTGGGTATTAATATAACCTCATGGTTTTTGTTTGTTTGTTTGGTTGGTTTTTGGTTTTGGTTTTTTAGTTTATCAGATTGTTAAGTTGAATTAATTCACACTGAATTATAAGAATACAAACCCTGCATATTCAAATAATTAGTTCCTAAATAGAGACAAGATTCTTTTTCTGTAACACTGTTTATAGGCACTGTTTTAGGCTAATGATAACATGGATATCTCTCAAGGTACTCATATTCTTCAAGTGGAAAAATAAATAAATTTCATTTAGTGGTAAGTGCTATAAAGAGAATAAAGTAGGATATTGGGATTAAAGAAAAATATACATTGGGCAGGAGGTGAGAAGGTATTTGAGATAACTTGGTTAGAGACAACATCTGTGAAGGTATGACATTTGAATGGTATTTGAGCTCCAACCTGAATGATCAAACCCCAGCCAGTTGAAGGAAGACCAGAGCAAGTGCAGACAATAAAGTTTCTGAACTTTATAAAGTCTCTGAACAAGAATGTGCTCAACTCTTTTAATTCACTGTAAGAAGCTTAATTCAGTCAAAATATAGAGAACAAGAGAGAAAGTGTTAGGATATTAAGCTGTAGAAATAGTTAAGGAACATGTCATATATGGCCTTTGGGCATTCTAAGGAATTTGGATCATTCTAATTGGTAAACAAAACCACTGGATATTTTTGATGAGAGGAATGAGGTGCTCTGAGTTATAATTCAGTCAGCTTACTTTCAACAAACTCTTACTCAGAGCCAGGAATTTTGTGTGAAGCTAGGAATGTGAAACATGTATATGGCTTGGAATGCTCTTGTCAAGTGGTTGAGTCTGTTGGTCATTTAATCTCCTTCAGGTAGCCTTGTGACCCAAGGTCCATGTGCGACACTACTGGACCACACAGTGATACTCTGCCAGTTTAGTTAGTTTCCCGGGCAGGGTCTCAAAGTCATGATCTTTAAGAATAATGTGTTTTAGACTGTTTAACAGCAATAATTTTCATCTATTACTGCCTGTGTTACCAGGGAAACTCATAAAACTATTGTTTTCAAGGAAAATTATTCATTATGACAGATTTAGAGAGACCAAAAGTTTTATCCTAATCTCTTTTGAAATATAATTTTAATAGGCATTATTTGATTGTTGAGTAAGATAAATTCTAATGTGTACTTACTCGACTTTAAAAACAACCGAACTCTTTAAAAGAAAAACGGTGGTATTTTCTAATGGACTGGATAATGTTTTACTGTGAGAATTGTGATGCTTCTACTTAAATGCTGTGAAAGTATGTCTCTTTCTCTGTTTTTAGTTTTTAAAAAATTTACAAATGACTAGCATCATGCATAAAATCTCAGCAACAAGGACAAAGAAGACATTCTGTATTAGTATGCTTCTTTTTGGTTCTTAGGCTTTTTCCCCCCCAAAGAATTTCTTCACCATAAGCATTTAGAATTTCCTGCAAAGTACAGATATAATTCAAATTGTATTACTGCTTGTGTTTGTGTTTTAATAATGGAGGGGGAGAATGAAAAAGATGTGGAAAAATTTCTTGAAGATAATAACTGGATGTTTTCCCTGTAGCCATAGAATAACTAATATAGTGAGGTAAATAAATGATATTCATCATTTTCCTCCATTTGCAATTTCACATCAAGCAGAATATTTATGGAACTTCAAAGGTAGCAGATAGGAATTTTAAGAAAATAATATGTTAAATTTAGTTTTCCTTTCTTCTTCCTCATCAAGTATCATTCCAAGTCTGTGAAATAATTTAGTACCCAGCAATAACTCTTTAGAAAAATATATTCGTTTTCTAAGGGTTAAACAAAAAACAAGGTAAACACACCATACACTTCTAAACCTGTTGTGCTAAAACGTAGGAAGTTGTCCTAAACCCATCAATAGCGGTCAAATATAACATATGAACTTTGACTATAATTGTAAATATAATGCTTGAGTAGTATAGCCGTCATAAGAATGTACCTTTCAGGACACATGGGTGGCTCAGTCGGTTAAGCATCTGCCTTCAGCTCAGGTCATGATCCCAGGGTCTTTGGATCTAGTCCCACATAAGGCTTCCAGGTCAGCAGGGGTGTGCTTCTCCTTCTACTCCTCCCCCCTGCTTGTACTCTCTCTTTCTCTTTCAGAAATAAATAAAACTTTATTTAAAAAAAAAGAATGTACCTTTCAGACTTGCAAAAAGAGAAAGCTTAATTGGCATGGGCCATAGCTGCTGAACTCTGAGATCTATCCTGCATTTGCAGTGAGGCTACTTACCATGAGCTTTCCCCAGCCAACGATCGAACTTTATGGAGATAGCAAAGCAGATCCATTTCCTGGAGACGTGGTACTCTTCTGAAGCGGGATTTTGACTCAGGAGTCCCCACAGTCTTCCAAACTTTTCTGAACCTACATAGCAATCCAGGAAACTTATATCTGCCTTCCTCCCTCAGGCTCACTCTTCTATCGCATCTGATGGATGTCCCATTCTTCCCCAAAACCCTCCTCATTTTCTCTCACAGGCATTTCTCTTGGTAAAACTTTTCTATGTTTAATCCCATCTCTAATCCCATCTCTAATCCCATCCTATCACGGAAAATAGCACCCAGACTAAAATAAGTAGTTAATATTTCAATATAATTTCACATACAGGATCAATGTGATCATCATAGGAGCTCTATGAGAAAGGCAAAGTAAGCATTATTATCATTTGACAGAGGAAAATGTGATGATTCAATGGCATTCTGTATTAAATATGATCCAAAAGTGGTAAGTCATTGCTAAAAAGCCAGTCTTAGCAAAAAATGACATTTACTTTCAGTCATTGACTCTCATTTGGCACAAATTAAATACAAAATTTAACATCCAATTAAAAATGGACTAATAAAATCATTGCTCCCAATTGTCTTTATATGAAAAGAAATTTAAAGAAATAGTCTACGGACATTCGATCTGTGAAGTGGAATAATAATAATACAAAGAAAAAAATGCAAAAGGAGTAAATAGTGTGATATTGCATCTAGATATTAAATCCATATTTTTCTTGTGAATTCCATCCAGTGATTTCAATTAATTTATAAGTTGTATATCAGTCGACACAATAATCTTTTTTCGTAAAACTTGGTCTCCCTGTCACTAATGGTAGTCCTGATTGTGGAATGTCATAGGGGAGGATTTATAGGGTCAGTGACCTCAGATTTTAGAAGGATTAGCAAGAATCCAAATGGTGGGCAAGGGGAAGATGCCATAGAAACAAATATATATGTGCACACTTTTTATATATCAAAAATATACTTATAATATACTTAAAATATACTCTGCTTGTTTTTTAGATGTAATATATGGCGAGTATTCTCCTATAGATTTAAATGTTCTTTGAAAATATGTTCTTTTAATCCTCTGCAGAGAACAAATGCTAAGAGTTTAGGTAACTTGATCAGATCAGGCTGTTGTATTAGTGGGGATAAAATAATAAGGGATATAAGTGGGGATATAATAATAAGAAGAAGAATATCTTCTTCATAATGTTATTGTGATGATTAAATTAGTTAAGCCATGAACGACATTTAGAATGAAGTCAAACACATTGTAAACATTCAACCAATGGCAGCTATTATCATTAAGTATTGTAATGGTTGAACCCAGTCTCTGCTTCTATACTTTTTACAACCTAATATTGCTCTAATTTGTAGGTTCTCAATTCCCAAATAAAATCTGTGTAGATACTTAGATCAGTGATATATGGTTTTATGGTTTCTCAGAATGATCTCTTAAAAGAAAATAGTATTGTGGTTGTATTTTGTTCTGAGAGATATACTATAAATATAACATATACAACATATACATATGTATTATATACATATATATTATATGACATTATATATATTATGTTACATAATATATATGTACTTATATACATATGCTGTATTAATACACATACTATATTAATACATAATAGCATAACATATATTATTTTCATATCTTATTATATTAACTTTGGATACTACTGATTTTATTTTGATCTTCCCAATGTCCAAGGCACCCCAACCAGAGCAAATAAAAAATAAGGACATTTAACTATGCTATTTAGGCACGTACTGGGCAAGAAGACTCCTAGATATGTACCTGCTTATTGTTGAGAAAAACATGTTAAGATTAACTAGTGTCTCTGTTGTATCATTATGCCTGTTGTAGAAAATGTTACAATAAGTTCACTGATAAGAAATCATTCTCCTTTTTTATTTCACTATTCTTTGTATATCTTTTTGGCAAATATTTGACTCAAGGGTCATAGGGTAATGACTATATCAGTGAATCTATTTAGAACAAAATTAGCAATTGGAAGAAACTTAAAATTCCACATTTGTCTCTAACACGTCTTAAGAACTGTGTATGTAAACTATATATATTATATATATATATATATATGATAGTATGTGTATATATATATACAGTATATATATTATGTATTATATATGTGTATATTATATATCTGATATATGTATACTATATATAGTATATATATTTTATATATACAGTGTGTGTGTATAATATATATATTTTTAAAAAGTATGATGGAAAAATGTGCACAAATGTCCAAATCTGCTTTACATTGTTTAGTCTGAGTTTTCCCACTGGGTAACTACCATCCTTCCCTGTAAATTTTGCTTCTTTGAGAAGCTTCTTTGAGACAGAAACTGCATGAGTTTATCTTGTTCTTTCAAGAGCTAGATTACTTATCAGGCTTCTTGGGGTGCTTTCTGACCATCTCAGTAGTGGGTAGGGATGATGACACTGAAGGTTACTGAAGTGATTACTGTGATGTCTTTCTCAGGTTTAGGTTAACCGCAGCTTGTGATAAATACACAAGACCTAGGGGTTTGGGGCAAGAGAAAAAGCAGAGGGGAATGGGAAGAGTACAGGACAAGGAGACGAAGAAAGAGGAGGAGAAAGGGAGGGTAATTGGCCCATGTTCCACATCTCCATGTTTACAGGGACATGCTTCAGTGTTCTGTCTGCACTGTTTACCAGCATGAGTACAATTCTGTCCTTGAAACACAGATCAATTTACTATGCCAATCTGCTCTCTTCCCTGTCAAATGTTTCACCGATTCTGAATTCTGTGGGTGGTTTAAGGATGTTCTATGCTAATTTAGTTCAAGCCTGTCTTCTGATTTATGAGGAGGAAATGGTTAAAATTTTCTTCTTGAGTAATAGCAGATTCTTGCTGTTAGGACTTCTGCCGCTTAATGCCTTAGTAAATGCTCACTTTTCTCCAACCTTCTTTTTCAAGTTAGAATTTATGCTATTAGATATTAACAATGCCTATACTTACAGATATTAATTACTCTGATGTGGCCCTAAGAACTAAAGTCCACTAATGGATTTGGACAATGACTTAGCTTATGATAACTTAATTTAAATAGTTTTCTCTTTAAAAAATAAATCCTGGGGCACCTGGATGGCTCAGTCAATTAAGCATCTGCCTTCGGCTCAGATCATGATCCCTGGGTCCTGCCTGGGATGGGAGCNATTAAATACAAAATTTAACATCCAATTAAAAATGGACTAATAAAATCATTGCTCCCAATTGTCTTTATATGAAAAGAAATTTAAAGAAATAGTCTACGGACATTCGATCTGTGAAGTGGAATAATAATAATACAAAGAAAAAATGCAAAAGGAGTAAATAGTGTGATATTGCATCTAGATATTAAATCCATATTTTTCCTGTGAATTCCATCCAGTGATTTCAATTAATTTATAAGTTGTATATCAGTCGACACAATAATCTTTTTTCGTAAAACTTGGTCTCCCTGTCACTAATGGTAGTCCTGATTGTGGAATGTCATAGGGGAGGCTTTATAGGGTCAGTGACCTCAGATTTTAGAAGGATTAGCAAGAATCCAAATGGTGGGCAAGGGGAAGATGCCATAGAAACAAATATATATGTGCACACTTTTTATATATCAAAAATATACTTATAATATACTTAAAATATACTCTGCTTGTTTTTTAGATGTAATATATGGCGAGTATTCTCCTATAGATTTAAATGTTCTTTGAAAATATGTTCTTTTAATCCTCTGCAGAGAACAAATGCTAAGAGTTTAGGTAACTTGATCAGATCAGGCTGTTGTTAGTGGGGATAAAATAATAAGGGATATAAGTGGGGATATAATAATAAGAAGAAGAATATCTTCTTTGTTATTGTGATGATTAAATTAGTTAAGCCATGAACGACATTTAGAATGAAGTCAAACACATTGTAAACATTCAACCAATGCAGCTATTATCATTAGTATTGTAATGGTTGAACCCAGTCTCTGCTTCTATACTTTTTACAACCTAATATTGCTCTAATTTGTAGGTTCTCAATTCCCAAATAAAATCTGTGTAGATACTTAGATCAGTGATATATGGTTTTATGGTTTCTCAGAATGATCTCTTAAAAGAAAATAGTATTGTGGTTGTATTTTGTTCTGAGAGATATACTATAAATATAACATATACAACATATACATATGTATTATATACATATATATTATATGACATTATATATATTATGTTACATAATATATATGTACTTATATACATATGCTGTATTAATACACATACTATATTAATACATAATAGCATAACATATATTATTTTCATATCTTATTATATTAACTTTGGATACTACTGATTTTATTTTGATCTTCCCAATGTCCAAGGCACCCCAACCAGAGCAAATAAAAAATAAGGACTTTTAACTATGCTATTTAGGCACATACTGGGCAAGAAGACTCCTAGATATGTACCTGCTTATTGTTGAGAAAAACATGTTAAGATTAACTAGTGTCTCTGTTGTATCATTATGCCTGTTGTAGAAAATGTTACAATAAGTTCACTGATAAGAAATCATTCTCCTTTTTTATTTCACTATTCTTTGTATATCTTTTTGGCAAATATTTGACTCAAGGGTCATAGGGTAATGACTATATCAGTGAATCTATTTAGAACAAAATTAGCAATTGGAAGAAACTTAAAATTCCACATTTGTCTCTAACACGTCTTAAGAACTGTGTATGTAAACTATATATATTATATATATATATGATAGTATGTGTATATATATATACAGTATATATATTATGTATTATATATGTGTATATTATATATCTGATATATGTATACTATATATAGTATATATATTTTATATATACAGTGTGTGTGTATAATATATATATTTTTAAAAAGTATGATGGAAAAATGTGCACAAATGTCCAAATCTGCTTTACATTGTTTAGTCTGAGTTTTCCCACTGGGTAACTACCATCCTTCCCTGTAAATTTTGCTTCTTTGAGAAGCTTCTTTGAGACAGAAACTGCATGAGTTTATCTTGTTCTTTCAAGAGCTAGATTACTTATCAGGCTTCTTGGGGTGCTTTCTGACCATCTCAGTAGTGGGTAGGGATGATGACACTGAAGGTTACTGAAGTGATTACTGTGATGTCTTTCTCAGGTTTAGGTTAACCGCAGCTTGTGATAAATACACAAGACCTAGGGGTTTGGGGCAAGAGAAAAAGCAGAGGGGAATGGGAAGAGTACAGGACAAGGAGACGAAGAAAGAGGAGGAGAAAGGGAGGGTAATTGGCCCATGTTCCACATCTCCATGTTTACAGGGACATGCTTCAGTGTTCTGTCTGCACTGTTTAGCAGCATGAGTACAATTCTGTCCTTGAAACACAGATCAATTTACTATGCCAATCTGCTCTCTTCCCTGTCAAATGTTTCACCGATTCTGAATTCTGTGGGTGGTTTAAGGATGTTCTATGCTAATTTAGTTCAAGCCTGTCTTCTGATTTATGAGGAGGAAATGGTTAAAATTTTCTTCTTGAGTAATAGCAGATTCTTGCTGTTAGGACTTCTGCCGCTTAATGCCTTAGTAAATGCTCACTTTTCTCCAACCTTCTTTTTCAAGTTAGAATTTATGCTATTAGATATTAACAATGCCTATACTTACNGTTAGAATTTATGCTATTAGATATTAACAATGCCTATACTTACAGATATTAATTACTCTGATGTGGCCCTAAGAACTAAAGTCCACTAATGGATTTGGACAATGACTTAGCTTATGATAACTTAATTTAAATAGTTTTCTCTTTAAAAAATAAATCTTGGGGCACCTGGATGGCTCAGTCAATTAAGCATCTGCCTTCGGCTCAGATCATGATCCCTGGGTCCTGCCTGGGATGGGAGCAGGGAGCCTTCTTCTCTCTCTCCCTCTGTGTATTCCTTTTCAAATAAATAAAATCTTCAAAAGAAAGAAAGAAAGAAAGAAAGAAAGAAAGAAAGAAAGAAAAGGAAATCTTATTTTATAGGTATCCTTTTCCTGTAAATTGATTTTTTTTCAGTAAATTCATTCATGAAATACCTAGTTTTGTCCCTAGCTTTTTCTTATATCAGCTTTCAGAAAAATAAATCACTTGGCATAGAAGAAGGGGCCAGAAACTAAGAAACTTGGGTCTGGTCAACAACAATGGTGGCTAACTGCATGCCTTTAGGCTGGTTCTTACTCTGAGCTATAACACTTTGGAGCTAGATAGACCAACTCATCTCTAGGGTGTTTCAGCTTTAAATTCTGAGATTATAAAATGCATTTCTTGCTCCTATTCTCTAACAATGTGGACTGTTACCAGGTGGTAACGCAAAAAGCAGACAGAAGCATAATATATTGAACAGAGTATCAAATAAGGAACTTGGTACGTGTGATTTTAGATCCAGCTCTTTTCCCAACTGGCTGCAGCATGGTGAATGAGTAATTTAAAATGTTCATCCTCATCTATAAAAGGTAGATAATAGCAATTTTGGAGTATTGTTGCTAGAGTTGAAATAAGATGCTTTAGAAACACACACACACTATGAGACAAAGTCTTCTGGAACTAGAAACTATTGATTACTTAGTTAATAAAGGATTTTTAATGTATCTTAAAAATCTCACATTGAATCTTATTATATGTATATTCTTCTAACTGTGGAAAATTATAAAGCACACCTACAAGCACACATTTTTCTGCAAGGGTTACATTTTATGTTTATTTAATGTAGGGTGGCATTTCCCTCTGTGTTTTTGATTTCCTACAGATAGAATCTTTTTTTTTCTACTTCCTTTTATATGTTCTGGTCTAATAATTGTAGTTCCTGTTCCCTAAATATGTCATCTTCTTTCCCACCTCTAAATTGTTCTCACGTTATTCCTTCTGTTTCTAATGCCCTTCTTTTCTTTGGTCTAATCCACTAGTTTTCACATTGCAGAATTATATTTAGTTTTGAATTAACACGTACTTTTTCCATGATGGCATGAATCATTATCCCAGTTCATTGTGATAACCGTCTCTTTGGACCCCAGTAACTTTTGAAAAGTATATTTCTTCACAAAATATAAGTCCTATTTTTTGTATATGTATTAGATTTTTTAAAAAATTAGTTCTAATATTTTAAAAAGTAGGGGCATACTGTCATACTCTTCTGAACTATGTCTTTTTTAACACTTTATTTTGAAACTATTTTAGAATTTCAGTATAGCTGCAAAAATAGTACAGATAGTTCCCAGATATTATTTACTGATTTCCTCCTGATGTTCACATTTTGAATATTCATAGCACAGTTATGAAAACTAAGATATTGGATAGGTATAGTGTTATTAACTAATATACAGGGTTTATTCAGATTTTATACCTCCCCTTTTTTCATTAATGCATTTTTTTCTGCTCCTGAGCCCAATAGAGGATACCACACTGCATTTAGTACTATATCTCTTGAATTATTTGCATCAGCGTAGAAGCATGAATATTTTATTCTATGAATTAGTGTCTGAAACCATTCTTATTCATTTTTAAGATTAGCCATTGGGAAATCCTTCATGTTGGTTCCTATGACTTTGGATATGCCCCCATTTTTTGTTTGTTTGTTTTTGTTTTTGTTTTGAGTTCTTCCTTATTTTCTGAAATCACAGATGTTCCAGGCTCATCTTATGTTTTCCCTGCCCCAGATCTGGATTAATCATTTCTCTGAGGAGCCCTAACTCTTATTTTTTAAGATTTTATTTATTTGAAAGAAAGAGGGCATAAGCAGAGGAGAGGGGCAGAGGCAGAGGGAGAAGCCGACTTCCTGCTGACCAGGACCCTGAGATCATGACCTGAGCCAAAGGACGCCAAATGCTTAACTGACTGAACCACCCAGGCGCCCTGAGCCCCAATTATTATAGGATGTTGGTATTTAGAGCACTAGGTGTGCTCATTGCCACTGGGATATCATTGTTTCCGTGCTGCCTCAGTAAACAGAGCTAGGAAGTACATGTATGTTACTAACATATACACAGACACAAAGTGAGACATATGCACATATTTTCATCTATACATGTATGCGTGTGTGTATTTAAATACATATATTTAAAAATCACAAGGTCTTAATTACATCTGTGATTCCAGTTAAGCACTAGAGAGAGTTTATTTTAGTCTTCCCCCTTCATTTGTAACTTTTATTTGTGATAAGAAGGAATCTGGCTTACATCACTTACAATGTATTTTATTTGCTCAATCCTAGCATATGCATGAAGCATTCTAGAATTACTGACCTTTAGCCCTGTGAGAAATAAATTTACTAGCTAGAATATAGTATTTGTGTAGAGTTCTTTTAATCTTTAGCCTTATAGTAAAATATTATATTTTAAGTTACTAGATACTTTTGTAATTTTAATTAATATCAGCAATTCTGAGAAAATTGAAATATTTTCATATGATTTAGAGCAATTATACACATCTTTCTGTGAAATGTCATTCTGTGTCTTCTCTCTGTATGTCTTATGGTCTTGTTTTTATGCATTTTGGGGGGCTCTTTATAAGTTAGACAACTTAGTCCTTTGAGGCAGAAGTGGCAAATATTTCCACTATAATGTTTGTAATTTGATTTTGATTATGGGGGACATTATATTTTTTTTTACTTTTTATATCATTGAATTTATCAGGTATATATCTGGATTTAGGCTGTAGTTAGAAAAATCTCTACACTCTAATATGTACATATGTATTTATGTATGTATGAATATATATGTATATATGAATATATATGTATATTTCATAATTTTGTCTCATAGTTTAAGGTTTTTGTTTTTTTATATTTCAATTTTGATTCATTTCCAATTTGTGTTACATGTAATGAAATATATCATCTTTAATTTTTTTAACTGTCTGGTCTATTTCCCTAAACTATTTTACATGTTGATTTTAAATAAATTTAATTTTGAATTCATTTATCATCGATTACATTCTCAAATATATTTAGGTGACTTTTGACTTTTAGGCTTTCTTGTCTACTCTTAAATCTATATCTTTAAGCATTAGTGTTGCACTATATCAATTAGTATTTATGTTATATGCAAAAATATATGTATATAATTTCTAAAGAAGAGTCTGATAAAGTTCATACAGTTTTTTGACACTTTTGCTCTTGTTTTTCAGAATTTCACAACTAGTTCTTTTCTCCACATTAGATTCAAGCTATGGAGTCAGAAACTGAAGTTTATATTTAACAAAATGTGTAGCCCGCTGGCTAATGCCTAAAACATTCTAAGTAAATCACTGAATGTTTGTTGGATTAAATTGGAATTACTTCAAAATTGTAGCACCACAAAACTGATCTTTCATCTAGAGAATTAGACAGGTATGCCAATTTGAAATCTTCTGTCTGGATAACACAACTGCCAGGCAAGAAAGGAATGGAGGCATGAATAACTCACCCACAGAACCGAGGTGATTTTTTTGATGAGAGAGGCAGTTACAACATTTCTGGAGAAATAAGTTAGTTGAATTAATGCAGTATTTTGAAGCTCACACGACTCTTTACTAGTAAACTAGAAGAAGCACTTGCATCCTGTTATATCACTTGTCAGAAATAAAAGAGTTTTTGCTGAACATGCAACCATTTCCCCTTTTGCTGATAACGGGACCCCATTTACCTTCAAGAATCCCCTTTCCCATCTCCAGTTTAATGGTTCTTTGGAATGTGATTGAACTGATTGAACCCTAGCTCCAGAGTTGGGCATATACCCAGGTTTTGTTAACAAATTCCAACCCCTGTCCACAATAAGTGATTATTAATAACTTGACTCAAGTCGAGTACTTCTACTGAAACTAGAGGAAAGAGAAATATCTTTCTCTCAAATATATACCGTGAGGATGTGGGTCCATCATATTGTCAAATGTTTCTAAAATAGAAGCAAAGCACAAAGAAGAACTAATCAGCCCAGTGGGAAAGATTATTGCTCCAGATGTCATCGTTTGAGCCCCTGGATCTGTGAATTAAGTTTTCATTTAGGTATGCTGATAATGTCATTTAAAAAACAAAGATTCAAGTTAGTTTGACTTGACTTTTTGTTATTTATAACTGAACATCTTGGTAAATATACACTATACCTAGGAATATATTTGAAATAGTTCTCAAGCTATTTTCTTCATTCAGACTTGTGTGTTTGTGTGTGTGTGTTTGTGAATGTTTATAAATTAGACTGCACTTTTTCCTAAATCCCTAATAGAGTGCATTGGGCACTCTGATCATGTTACTTGCCTCTAATGGAGTCGTATAAGATACTTGCCCACATCGCTTATTTTCAGGAGTATGTGTAGGATTTCCTTTTTCTCTCAGAGATTTTCATGAAGCCTTTCTTACCTCCAACAGGGATTTGAAGAAACATAACACTGGTAATTCATACCTTAAAATTCAGCACTGTGAAACTTATCCTTTTTTGGAATCAATTCTCCAGTTGGGCACAGAGAATAATCCTAAAATATGTAGAGGTTTTTTTTTAAGTCTCTAGTAAATATGTATAGCAACAGCATTTGCAAAAGTGTGTGAAAAAATAGATAATTTTTCAATCTTTTTAGAAACCATTCCTGCTATCATTGGTCCTTTAGTAGATATTTTATGTTTGGCAACATGAGAAAGGTCTAGAGTAAAACAAAACAAAACAAACAAAAAAGAAAACCAGAAATCAAGGTGACACTGTACCAGAGATGCTGATAAAAGAACAATATTTGATGTTCTTAAATCTTAATGTCAGTTTAGGGGTGCCTGGATGGCTCAGTCGGTTACATGTCCAACTCTTGGTTTTGGCTCAGGTCATGGTCTCGTGGTCGTGGGATCAAGCCCCACGCAGAGTCTGCCTCAGATTCTCTCTCCCCCTACCTCCCACTCTCCCTCTCTCTCTCTCTTAAATAAATAAATAAAATCTTAAAAACAATTTAATGGCAGTTTAGAATAGTACCTTATGACTTAGGATAGTAGAAGCTTTACATGTGCTGGTGGTCAGAAATTTCTCAAATTTGCTTTACTATTTACTGCTGAATACCTATTACACCAGACTATGCTCCCACAATGTCCAGGAGACATGCAGTTTGTAGGCTGCATAAAAGGAATGACAAAGCAGAAAAATATGAAGCACTTACTGATTTCCAAAAATTCACACAAGATATGAAATGGGGAATATATGTTAAAACATCATATTTGTTTCTGAATGATAAAATATTACTTTCTTGTAACTCTGCCTTGATACTCTTGCTCTAGGCAAACTGTCAGTCCTCATGACAAAGACACAGATAAAAAATGCCATGTTCTTTGAGCCAAGTAAAAGCAGCCACTTAAAGAAAAAAGGATATGAAAAATAATAAGCAATACTGATTTATTTTTCTCCATTATCTTTTGTTTTCAATTTTATTTGCCTTTGGTCTCCAGTAGTTTTTGCACTATGAAATAATCCTATTCTAGCTCATCAAATGATAGGGTGCACCTGCCAGCTATCATTGTGACAACGAAGATCCATACACCACATCAACTTTTCTCTGAAAAACACAGCATCAACTCATTATTTTATTTGTGACCTACTCAGGCAAAGAAGCAGTGATTCTGTGATTCTGCTTGTGAAAAGTATGAGTTTGTGTGCTTTAGGTGTTAGTATATGCCATTGTCCCTTGCAAGCTTCCACAAAAAACTAATATTACAAGTTAAAGGTCCCTAAAAGGCAGTATTTTCACAAGATGCTTCATGTACTATTGTATTAATTTTTTTAAAGATTTTATTTATTTATTTGACAGAGATAGAGACAGCCAGCGAGAGAGGGAACACAAGCAGGGGGGAGTGGGAGAGGAAGAAGCAGGCTCATAGCGGAAGAGCCTGATGTGGGGCTCGATCCCATAACGCCAGGATCACGCCCTGAGCTGGGCAGACGCTTAACCGCTGTGCCACCCTGGCGCCCCTATTGAATTAATTTTTACTCTTTAATATATTATATTGCACTGGTGGAAATTTAAAGAATAAAAGTATCATAAGTGAGAAAATTGCAATGTTGAAATTGGGATACCTTTCTAATTATCAGTATATCAGTTTTTCTGTTTTCATTCCTTATGTTACCCAGTGTGGGAGTACTATAATAATGAAGGCACGTAGGAATAAATTGGAATTATATGGAAAAAAAGAAGAGAAGGGCACTCATCTATCTAAAGCATTAGAGCATCCTGTCCAATAGAACTTTCTGCCTGATCCATATCATTATGGCCCTGATGTGGCCACAAGGACAAGAGGCCCTCTTTGTTAATTGCATAGTTCTTTGTCTCACTTTCTCAGCTCACTGCATTTTCAGATCACTCAAATCCATAAAGAGTTTCATGACGATTTCTTAAATATTCAATCTGTGGTAATAAAAAAGATCTTGACTAAACTATTAGAAGGTTTACCCTTTGTAAGTAATATCTTTAATAAGTAATCTTTTCATTCTCCTGGGACAGTAACTAATACTGACTCTGCAGTTTCATATATATATATATATATATATATATATATATGAATATATATTGTGCATATATATTATATATGCATATATAATATATATATCCATATATAATATATATATAAAGAATACAAGGGATATAAGAGAAAGAGACTTATTTTTCCCTGAGGAGATTATTTCTCCAGTCTGCTACCAGCAAGCAAAGGAGAGAATTAGTCTTGATCATTTGGGGAGCTCCAAACAAAAGAAGACAAACACCAAAGCAAATCTAATTTATTTTAGGGATTATATAATTTTGAGGTAATAAGAAAAGTTTCTCTTTATCCATGATAAAATGTGAAAAGCTGTGAAAGGATTATGTTTATCTTAGGTAATTATGGAAGAAAATGGGTACAAGATTTTGACTTAGAAGGGATTGCCTACAGATTTTTAGCAGTATTGCTCACTATAACAGTAAGTTTCCTGATAGGATTTTTCAGATGCCAGATGTATCAGCCTTCAAAGAGGAATGCTACATGGATTCATATATGGAATAGGTGGTTTGTTTCGATAATAGAAATGCAAGTTTCTAATATTTACTGAGTGTTCACCATGTACAGAAATGTTGTTCAGTCATTTTTCACAAGCTATCCCATTTAAGCCTCCCAGCATCTCCTGGTCATTGAAAGGAATGTACTGAAGGAAAAGGGAAGGAATGAAGATTGTGAAGACAGATTTTGGGATCTGTGCTGTTCCCACAAGGCCTGAGCCAGCCCTGTGTGCACTCTGAAGCTGGGTTCGCCCTTTAGAATTCTCCTGATTGGAGGCAATGGGGCAGGTGTTTATACCTCCATGAGCATCAGTCACTAGAAGAAGGTTGTCTCAAGAATGAGCCATAACTTTGAGGGGGCAGTTTCTTCAGCTCAGGAAGCTACCAAAGGAGCTTGACAACCAGCACTTGGGAGAATATATCTTCAGTCCTGATAGGGACATCTAAGCTAGGGATCCCAGCATCCATGACCATCAGTGCAATAGCTTAATATTCTAGCAAAGTATTGCTAATCATGTCCTTTCTAGTTGCTGTCCCAAAGTACATTTCTTCAGTGTCCCTTATTTAAAAGAAAGCTGTTTAAATTAACACTACTTGTCATAGATGACTCATTCTTTATAGTGACGTTTCAGGCTATATATCATGGTGGACTGAGGAGGCTTGGTTAAATTTCATCATTTAACCAACATTCCACTACTCATTCATTTAACAGATATCTATCAACTCTTAAGTTCCAGGTGTTTTTCTAGGCAGTAGAGACAGAGAAAAAAAATAATAAGGCATGCCATGTATGTTGATAGATATTTGCTAAGTGATGAATGACAAGATGGGGAAGTAAATAACACTTTCGCTTTTTTCATACTTACTATGAACCAAGGCACAGTTCTAATTCTTTGCATATATTAACACTTTAACCTCTTACAACATTGCTATGAGACCGGAACTAGTAAAACTTAAAAAATTGGCACAAGAAGGTTTTGGAACTTCCCATAACCACCCAGAAACTGGGTTTTGCAGCTGGCATCCAAACTCTCAGTGCCTGCCTCCAAAGTCTGCTCTGATTCACATGCCACTAATCGTAACCACTGTGTTTCACTGTGCGTGTGAAGGCTTTAGGAAGATACTTGGGACTGGATCCCTAATCTAGTGATGAAGACCAAGTGATTTATTGGGAATTATAAACTAATTATTAAAATAAGAGTGCAGAATTTTGTTTTGTTTTTGACAGAATCCAGATATTTTTATGCAGTTCAATATTTATATTAATCCTCTATCCCTAAAGGTATTTGGGTATGATGCTTTTGAGGATTTTTGGATGGCCTCATCTGACACATATCTTCTTTTGGTGTTGAGATCTGGGACACATTAAACACCGAATCCTGATGTCACCTTTAACATAGTGCTGTGTCAGGGTAACAAGTGCTTCCTAATTTGTCAGGAAGTTCCTGGGACTTCCTCAATGTTAGCACCGGAGATCTGCGTCCTGGGAACATCTTCAATCCTGAGCAAACCAAAATGGTTTCGTACTCTATGCTGTATCCTCATGCTTGTTGTTCATATCATTGCTCCATACATCAGGGGGACATATTTAAGAAAGTCCAGTTATTTGGCTTCAAGCAGAAATATAGAGGGGAGGAGGGATACATTGAGAACTATCCATTTGGTTCTCCTTCAGAGATAGGGCTTGAGGAGGAGGAGGAAGTTTGGGATCTCCAGGTCTTGCTCTGCAGCCTTTGTGCGCTTCCTGAAGGAGTACTGGCTAAAGCCAGGCTAAATGCGTCTTCTGCAGCCAGGAATTTTCAGGAATGCCCCATAGCATTTTCCTGTCGCCCTGTGTTTTCTCATCCTTCAGTCTTCCAGATTATAAAACAACAATAACAACAACAACAACAAAGACATTTTTTGGACCTATCATTTCTACCTAATTATTAGCAACAATGCTTAGGATTATGCCTGCACTGAATTCTGATCAGAAGCTTTCATAAAAGTAATTCAAATCATATGGTTTTATAAGCTCTGTTTTATTTTAACATGCTATATTCAAAATAAATCAAAAAAACCTCTATTTTTTTATTTAAGCTGTGTGATACCAGCAATAGTAAAATGATTTTAATACCTTATTATTAGGAAAAAATTAAACAATTTATTAGGTAACACTCATGTCAACAAAATAGGAATTCCGGTTAAAGAGTGTTGAAAGGAATGTTTTAAGCCAAAAGTCAGTAAAAGCATGCAAAAACATGAAAGATGGCTAATGAGAAAATCAACCCCTTTACACTTTGATGAATGCCATCAGAGTGTGAAAACTTGCACTGTATTACCAGATGACATAGAGTACCAAACATGAAGAAAAACTAATTAGGAAAAAACACACAACAAAGCAACTTGAAAATGGCTGATGAGATAATTATATTTAATAGTCAAAGAATGCCAGAGGTCTGAAGTTTATGAGACTTGTTTTATCAGTGATCTAAGGTGACAACAGGGACTCAGATACCAGAATTAGTGTACCAATTAAATATATGTTGGAATGACTTTAAGTTATGTCCGTTAAAAGAGTAACATAAGCTCTGTAGTACTTATAGTCTCTCATAATCTGTTACCGATGGTTAAATTTGTTAGCTGTTGATTTGATAAAGGGTACATAAATTCAACTCTATGCATTTAGCATTGTATTTCCTGGATCTTTTATTATATTTACAGACCAATTGAACTTGGAGGCAGGTGTTAGAGAAAAGTTGAGGACCTTCCTTACACAAAAGCATTGGAGAGTAATACTGCTTTTCCTTTTTTGTAGGTGGTTTTTGTTGATTTTTGTCCAACATACAGAGAAGAAATTGTATCCTGGAACTTCTCTTTCTGACTACTTCTGAAAAAGTGTGGACTTGGTTATGTATATAGTATTGCAGACTGTCAGGGATGACAATGATAGTACTCGTAAGCCTGGATTCCTGGGCATCACCTCTGGGTCAGAGAAGACTATTTTATATTTGGTTAGAGGTTGTGTTCAAGTTCCTTGTGCCGGTGAGGCTTCCACCCCATTGATTTCCAAGCAATCTGTTGAGGGTATGATCTGATTTCTTATTGCTACCTATAGTAAAATGTGAGAGGAAGGAGATGCCTTGAAGGAAGAACTTTTTTTTTCAAGATTTTATTTATTTATTTTTTAAAGAGAGACCACATGTCGGGGGGGGGCAGAGGAAGAAGCAGGATCCCTGTGGGACTCGATCCCAGGACCCTGGGATTATGACCTGAGCCGAAGGCAGAAACTTAACCGACTGAGCCACCCAGGTGCCCCTTGAGGGAAGAACTTTTAAGCAAAAAGAAACCAGGACATGATGATTTGAAAAATTCTAAGGCTATCTACACTGCCTACCAAAATTAATTTACTGGCAAGAAGTGATGCTCTGGAGAGAGAGCAAGGGTGTGGCTAGCCAATCATTTTATAATGCTTGAGATGGATAAAAGGACACAGTATTCATCACACAGAAGGCTTTGTGAGGAGATTGGATGTGACATGTGGGTCCTTTTAGCCATCTCAGTAGAAGCTAGGAATAGATATGGAATTATCTAGGAAAGATCTATGGAAGAACCTTTCATCTAACATAGTGAATCCATGTGATATACATGGGAGATGCACAAGGTACTTGAAAGTTTTGTACCAGCAGGAGTGCTGTCAGTTTGTACTAAGAAGGACACAAAGAAGAGGAAATAAGGTCGTGATACTCCCAGAATTCTACAGGCACGAAACAAGATGATAAGATTACTAAGCTTCAAGTACATGCTATCTTTCATGAAAAGAATGACAAATTCCAAGAACGGAGCCATAAGCCTAGTGGGTGTAAACTTCAAGCAGGGTATCATTCCCAGGCCTTGAAACCTATTTTCCCACCTGGATTTTGACATTGCCTGGGACAGGTATCTCTCTCTCTTTTTCCCCTTTTGTTTTCTTCCTTTTTGACTGGGAATCTCTGTAACTGTTAGTGTATTCCTGTGTTGAATGGGACTTCATACCTATCCTACATGAAAGTCCCCTTCCCTTGGCCCACATCTTGAGAGCTCTCCTGTCTCTTACTTTCACCCCAGTTTTTCTCACGATTACATCTTGAGTTCTGTGGAGAAATTTTACAAGTGGGCATGTATTATCTTAGTGTTTTTTAGCACTTACGAGTTCTATACTCTCACACGGGCCCATGTTCAATATTTAGCAATTTATTTAAATGTTAGCTGAATTCTTCTTCCTTGCTTGTTGGCTTATTGCATCTGCCCCAGGCAAGTAAGAGTTGTGTTTTATGTCTCTTCGAAAGACCCTGTCTTCCTATAGACTTCTGGTTAGTTTGTTGCTCTGAGTTCAAGAAATTTTAGTTTGGTACACTATCCAGCTTTTCACATTGCTTTTGTAAAGGTGGGAAACAATGATCGTTACAGTATTGTACATTTTAAGTAAAAGCTTAAAAGTCTGTTTCTGTTGTCTGGAAGGCTCTTAGTTTTGGTGTGGACTATATTTGATTTTTACAGAATGCTTACCATTATGTAGCTGAACTTAAAGCAAACTATATATATTATTCTGGGGAGCGACTGTCTTAGTTCGGAGAGAAACGGAAAGCAATATAAGTATATAAGAAGGTATAATGTTAAAGCGAGATGCTAGGTTCTGCAAAATAGAGACTGAGTTCAAGGTGAGGGCAAAATGGTTGGTTATACTGGAAATCCTCTCTAACTCTCTCTGCTTCAGACTGAATTGGTAAAAACGTGCTTCTTCCTCCTTTGAGAAAGCCTCAATCTGTGTAAATTTGTTTGCCTGCCTTCTTACTCATCTTTATTGAGAGAGAGAATATGAATCTGACATCTGGCAACACCTGGCAGTTTTTTTCTAGAGACAGAGAATTTAGCCCAAAGTGAGACAGTAATATCCTTAATCTTGGAGAACCTACATGCTGAAAGTATACTTTATAGTATAGTGGCTCAAATTAGACAGAATGAGTTGGCTTATCTGGTAAGTTCCCCTAAGCTTGGCAGGGTTGACAAGGAGATTTTTTCAGAAAACATGGGTTATATTTTCATCAATATTTTATTATGAGGGCATATTTTACTATAAGTTCTATAAGCGAAGAGACCATCTCCATCCATTCTTTTCCAATTTTATCATTTACATATTCTGTACACATAATGTATGTGTTCATTAAATGTTCCAGATTCATTAGATCTGTGCATAAGTACCATCCCTACACAAACATGAGTGTTGTTCATTGTATACTGATATTATTAGTTTATTTGTAAGGTTGATTGCCAAAGTTGAATGCTTATTATTGATATTGGTTGTGGTAATGTTTTCTTCATTTTATATTTTTAAATTGCAGTCATTGAACATTGCACACATTTTGAATTTCTAATGGGTAGAAACTGAATTAATACACTTTAATTCATTTATTTTCCAGTTCTAGCTACAATTGTTGTGCAAATTTGCAATTCATCCAGCCTGTGTAGTTCATATAGGGATGAAAACCCCAAGGTTTGCATTTGAAGCAGTTTATTTGGCAATGCATAGCATAGATGACTATGTTATTTTCTCTTGTCTTATGTCCGAAGGCACGTCACTGATGCTTTGAGCTTGTAGAGTTTCTTATAATGTCTAAAGTTCAATAAACTCTGTTAAAGAATATTCCTCTATTTCTACATGATGGATTTGATAACAAGTCAAAACTGAGCATTTCTTAGATGCCTCAGAATTTACTTTTATTTAAGAGAACTTTTTATATAGTAATCGCTTCATTATCCTACTAGGAAAAGAAATGAATGTAGACAATTCCATATTATTAATATTTTAAGTGAAGAACAAATAAAATAATGGCAAAAAACTTCTCAGGAAAAAAAAAAAAACAAAAACAGAAACCTTTTAGCTTCCACTTCCTGAGCTTCCTCAGTTTTCTCCTTTATCCTTCTCGTGGCTGGAAATGGTCTAGGTATCTAAGTGGGCATGCCTGGCCCTTCTTCCTTTTATACGCCTATTGATTCTCACCTACTACAGGGGAGGTAGGTGTGTGTTGGTTTGTTTTTTTTCTGTTTGTTTTATCTTTGTTGTTTGTTTGCTTTATTTAATAGTGTCTTTCAGCTCTCGGTGGTTTATGACACAGATCCTGTTCTTGTCAACAAAATATTAATTAATCTGACTAACTTTTAATCTCCATAGAAACTTGAAAATATAATAGTGCTGATATGCAGAAACAAAATTGTGATTAATGGAATTCTAATCAAGATACTAAAGTCATCTGTAATATAATGGCAGTATATTGGCTAAAATATCCTGCAACTCAGAATATTAATGTATCATCCTGGTGTAAATTACAATCCTATTCTGCCCAAGTGACAGAATACTTAAAATGACAGATTCTGAATACAAAATGCCTGGGCTTTAACACTGTCTCACCTGCTTAGTAGTTGAATAAACTCAGATTTTAAAACACTGTCTCCTCATCTGTAAAATGGGAATATTGCTGGTAGCTTCCTCTGAAGTTTCTTGTGAAAATGAAATGAAGGAAGGTATGTAAATTTAGAACAATGAGCACATAAATAATATTGAATATTCCTATTATTCATTTTTATGCCTTTTAATAATCATGTAGAACACTCAACCTTCTTCTACTCCTTGGCACCTAGGAAAATAAAAGAAAAAGGGAGAACACAGGTTCAGATCCTCTCCATATAATTCACAAGTAGAACAAAAGCCTGCTGTTATAGTTTGGGTTTTGAGTTTGGCATTTTCATTCAAATGTCTGAGTTTTCATCTCTAGGCGTGCAAGTAGGCATCTTTTAGCCATTTTTGTCAGGTTGGCTATTGAAGGTGAGAGGCATACACTGTTCAGTATATTTCTGCTAAGGGTCAGGTAGAATGGTAGGAGGTGGTTGAAAAAGAAAGAGCAGATGAATCAAGAAAGTTCTCCAATTCTACTCTATTGTAGTTCGGAGAGTCAAAATTATTTAGGTGAGCATTTATTTATATTTGTCTTTGATCAGCTTCCTTGTTTCTACAGAATTTATATGAAAATCTATGACACCACCTTGGTTTTATGGGTCAGGAAAAATTTCTTCTGGTGTGCATCATTTTGTACCAGTAAGAATACAACATAATTGCTACCTCATGTGATTTTCTAGTGCATCCATTAAAAAGTTAGATGGAAGAGTTTGAGCAGTCAAATGAACCCAGCTGCCATAATGAGAAATATCTATAAGCCATTATCAGATTACCACAGTCTTGGATTTCTGAGTAGTATCATGAAAATTTAGCTTACTCAAATAACCCAGAAATTATCTCCCTGTGTAGTAGACATCTAACAGTTTAGCATCTAAGAGGCAGACTAATGGGATATTTATTTCCTTTGAAGATCAATAAGAATTTACTTTATTTCCTCTCTTGATGGCTCTTCTAACTTCCTCTTTACCTTCTTGTGGATGGAATTACACATTGCCATAGAGATACAAAAAAAAAAAAAAACCAACCTGGCAAATTCAGACTCAGACAAGCGCATCTAATTTACCTTTCAATTTGGCTGTTGTTTCTCTATCTACTATGGTGCTCAATTTGGTTTCCACCTAGCACAAGGAGTTTTAACGTCAGTCATACAAATTAGTGTCAGGAAGGGCCAATTAGGTCATCAAGTCAATCTTTTCACCAGAGTAGAATAGATTGCTGATGTTACTTTTTTCCTTCTATTTTCCCCCATGCGAGAATTGAACATGTTTCCTGCTATTTCTTGAAGGCAAAGAAGATAAAGATCAATAATAAAAGTAGATGTGGATTTAGGAGGACTTGTATCTTAAATTGGGAGGGGGGATTTTACTTAAGCATTTGCTGAGCACTTTTCATCCCACAGGATGATAAATGGCCTCTCCTCCATTTTTCTTTTACTAGCAAAAAAAAAAAAAACAAAAAAAAAAAACAAATAGACATTTTATCACCGTGCAAAGTCAGACCTAGAATTCTATCATTGGCATATATATTTCCCCAGGGAAATAAATCTGCCATAGAATCCTCCTGATCTGATGACAAATCCTTTTAGATTTATCTTTTGCTTAATAAGAGTGAGACTATTGGAGGATTAGGTTTCAATATTTGGCTAAGGAAGAGAGAGAGACATTGAGAAAGCATGTGTATCTCTAAGTATGTAAAGTGTGTACAGTGTCTATGTTATGAAATACATTAATTAGATTAACATAACCCACAGTGATGGATTTTTTTTTCCCCCAGAAACATTAACACTAGAGTGATGCTTGGAAATAATTTAACCAAACTTTCTCATTTTACAGAGAAGCCAAGTTTTATTTGCTCACAGTTATCAAGATAGATTGAAGATGATTCAATGCTAGGCCAGACTTTCTGGTTTTTAGTTATGCTTCTCCTAAACTACTCTTGCTTAAGTTTTTTTTTTTTTCATTTTTATCAAGAAGTGAGGTTTCTGAATTAAAAATGCTGTAGCCTGGAACCTAGATTTGAAGGATTAAGACCAGAACAGAGGAAAGCTTTTGTATCTTTAGCTCAGATATGCTTAGAGAAGTCTCCTCTTCTACAGGGAATATTCTTCAAGCTAGACATAGAAGAGACTGACACCTGTTATTTAAATGCTTATTCTTGTGATGTCAAACATGCAGTCAGACACAGGCATTTTAGTAAGGCAATGGAGAAAAACAAGAAGCAAGGTCGCAGTTTAAAGCTATATACTTTCTTAATATAGCATTGTAGCTTTCTGGGATCCTATTGATTAAAACATTAATAAAATTCAGTTTTGAGCCTGAATTAATTGCAATGATAAAGGATGTACAAATAAATGAAAATAATATAGTGTAATAATATAACAAAATGTGTTTTGGACCTTGTTTCATCTAACCCTATTTGTTAAAATTCATCAGTAGTCACCAGTAGTCATGCTGAGTTTTCTCATATTCTTATTTCTATAATAACTAAGCAAGTAAGAAAAGATTAAAATGAAAAAAGAAATATGTAGCTCTAATGACATAATTGTCAGGATTTATCAAAGTTATGATTCATCCTAGGCTTTATAATTATTTTTCTTATATGTGCTATGTTCCAGGAATCATCTCTCAACAAGATGTTTCTATCTGATTATAATTAGGAATAAACTTTTTGAATACAGAGGATGAACTGTGAACACTTACTAATATCACAACTACTGTTTCTCCTAAAAGCGCTATACCAACCATAGTAAATTGCAATATGAGCCCTTTACACTTAATTAAGACCATGAATGGTGCCTTTCTTTGTTTTTCAAATGAAGACATCAAGATTTAGAGAAGCAGCTTAGCTGAAGTTGCATACTTAGTAAATGATAGAGCTGGCTCTAAACCTAGGCGAGTCTGCCATCAAAATCTATAGGCTCAAACCTCAAACTCCAGTTTATGTGTGTGTGTCTCTGTGTGTACATGTGTGTATGCATGGGCATTGCATGTCAGTTGGGAGAAGGTATATAATGTGAGGGAGAGGATGATAAGGTAATCAGATGACAATAGCAACATATTTCTGATCAGAGTTTTACTTTTGTTTTTGTCATTATTGAATAGAAAAAGTTATAGACTGTATTTAGATGATCAGATGGGAATATGGATTTATATTAATAATACTGTATTGTTACTTGCATTTAAAATAATAGTTTTCTACTTGCTACGTGGCTTGATTTTTTTTCTTAATTTTTCTTGATTTTGGTTGATTTAAAAAATATAGAGGGAAATAGATGTCTAAAATAACTTAATATAAAATGTTAAGTACATAACTACCATATGTAAAGCATTATGTCTACATTTCTGTAGTTTTTGGTCTTCAGGGACTGCATTTTCACCATCTTCGGCAAAGCTATTTGACAAAATAAGAAATAAAATACTAAAGTAACCTCATTTTCAAAAAGTAAAATGGAAATAGAACAGATGTCATTTTGTAAATGGAGAATAAAAAGGTCTGTGTTTGTCAGCATAAGAAAAGTTTAAGGTCTGTTTTCGTCAGCATAAGAAAAGTTTAAAATAATTTCACCTTATGAAGACTTAGACTTTAAGTGATTATAGAATTACTGATGGGTGGGAGTAACACAATGAAATTTATTAAAGTTCTGTGGTGTCATTTTTGGATTCTGTGAATTATACATTATTTATTTGCAAAGATAATGCATTATGCAATTAGAGCTATTTTTCTATTTTATATAATTTAAATTCTGCATTAAACTGCATTTAAGTAAAAATTCAAACAATTTAGGCTGCATCTATCACAACTGAGGATGGCAGGTGTCTAGGGTATAATATAGGAGGCTTGATTTATTTCCAGCTTCTTGTTTGACAAAAAAGATTCGGAATTAATTATCAATCCAGCCTAAAGAGAGCTCTTTAAAATTGTATGTTTTCAGATAAGTTTATTCTTTAAAAAATGCTTCTTTTAAACCCATACCCCACTGCCAAACCCAGGTAGTCCATTTCCTGCTACCAGCATTGATGAGACTTTAATAAAAAAGGAAAAAAAAAATGAGTTTCCTAATTCTTAGCTTTAAATTTTAAATACTGTCAAAATATGAGAATACACCCACAGCACACAGTTCGATTTGGGGGAGGAAGATAGTTTGTTATCAGCTATTCCTTCATCCTAATCTCATTCAGATTTCCTCTTTCTCTTCTATATAGTATGGCCAAGCTCTTAACTATGTGCACTGTTCTGCCCTTAGTAAGATTTGAGCTCTTGATTCAACTAAGGTCAATAGACTCAGAAACTTGAGCATGCCACAAAAGGATATAAACACAATTTCATTTCATTCTAGAAGACGCTGTCAGACTTCATGCCTCCTGCTCTAGAACTAATGCCATCGCCATCCAGAATTTCTTGTCCAATTTCAAGCCTAGATCTCCCACCTTAAAATCCATTTTGCATTCCTCCAAAATCCTTTTTAAATACGTCTCTTGTTTTAGATGTTAATTGCCAGTTTCTGTGATTTGCAACTAAAGAATACCAATGTTACAAGATTCTAGCACATGTCTGTATTGTTTTAACTTAAAGTACTGTAAGATTAGAAAGCAATGTTTTATCCATGATTTGTCAAAGTATAGCATTGAGTTGTCAAGATCTGCTCCCTAAATACATGTGTCCAGGAAAAACCCACCACATTCAGCCTAAATTTGGTATATAGCATTGTGCCATATGATTCCTCATAAAGAATGTTTTAATTTTTGCCCAAGGCCTTTAGCCTGCAGCATTTACCTGAAAAAAAAAACAAAAGTAGAATATATTATAAGAGTGAATTTAATATTGTCTGACAAATCATCACCAAGATCTAGAAGTTCAGAGAAGTTTATAATACAGTAAGTTCCTTAAAATAGGTAACTTGGTCACAAATTGTATTCTTATGAAAATATCACTTTTTGTTGCTAATATTGACTTTCTAAAATAGTTTTTTGGTCTGAATTATTCAAATGATATTTAACAAATATCAAATATCATCACTTAAATATGCATTGTAGTGACATAATTATATCTTTTGAATAGATAAAACAACATACGTGCATTCACACGTCGAGAGTATTTATAGGAAAGATAAGTATACAAATTTATATGAACATTTGTCTTTGAACTTTACGTAGCCAAAAATACGAGTTGAAATATCTAGAATTCCCTTGAGTTTTTCCCTTTTATATGGTGATCTTAATATTTTGGCTCATTTTGTTATTTCTAATTCGTGCTCTTACATTAACTTCAAACACAATCAGAGTTTTTTGTTTTGTTTTTTTTTAAGATTTTATTTATTTACTTGACAGAGAGAGAGAGACAGCCAGCAAGAGAGGGAACACAAGCAGGGCAAGTGGAAGAGGAAGAAGCAGGCTCCCAGCAGAGCAGGGAGCCCGATGCGGGGCTTGATCCCAGGACCCTGGGATCATGCCCTGAGCTGAAGGCAGACGCTTAATGACTGAGCCACCCAGGTGCCCTAAAATCAGAATTCTTAAACATAGATTTTTTCAGGCGGTGTCTCTAGACAGATAAAGCAAACAAAACTAATCCCTGTGATATGCTGTTTATGTGACCTTCCTAAATTGTAGCGTGCCAGCTGACAAAGATCAACATTAGAGTGGCTGGCATGTCTATAGTCCAGCAACTTGCCCAGGTGAAAGTACCTATAATTAGCTGTTCAATCACATATATACAAATTGAGTCCTATTTCGAAGCCAATTTTTTGGGGGAGGGGTCCATAAGAAATACAACACTGCATGCAAAACAAATCAAAACAAAACAACAAAAAGCACTTGTTAAATGTTTTTTTTTTAAGATGGTATTACTGTTTATATTTCACTTTTTTTTTTTTTACTATAGATCATACAACTTAGAATGTTCCTTCTCATATAGATGACATCTGAAAATGGTACTTGTTTAATCCATCATAGCATTGTGAAGGTTGATTTTAGAGGAAAATTGCTACATAGACTCAGATTTTTATTATTGTTTTTTGTTTGATGCTTTATCTACAGTCCTGGGCTGTCATTTTATAATTCTTAAAAAATATGAGAGCTATCACCAGAAGAGATAGTTTGCCATCAGGTATAAAACATAATTTTCATTATTATTGTTGGTTGTTTTGTTTTTGTTTTTAACTAAGCACTAGAACTGAAATGACTCCATATCTGACAATTTTGTGTGATGGTGGATGAGCTATGTGGTAATTAGAGAGTGTAACTCACCATAAAGTGGGAAGAACTTATGGACAGCAGTCCAACACATACCAGAATCAAATGCCTTTTATTTTCCCCAAAATAACTTATTTATTTTTCCAGTTAAAAGGAATTTTACCCATGTAATTGGGACAAAAAGTGCACTATAATTGAGATACTTCCATAGTCAAGAGCAGATATACAATATACCACCTATCAAACTTGCTAGACTCAGAAGCAGGGTGGTAGGAAGAAAGAAGAAAAGTTATGACATTTACAATTTTCTATCCTGTACTGCAGTAATTTCTACCTCTTCCTCATGATTGTAAGCACCCAAAAGCACAGACTTGGTAAAAATACATTTTGAAACCCTCTCCATTAAATAGCTGCTCTAGAGCAAAAATACAGGGATTTTTATTTAAAGAATAAGTAAATGATAACCATGACTTTAATAATGACAATAACAAAATGATTAATGATGATTTAGAGCTTATGAAAACTTAGTGTGTGTCACACAATAGCTTTAAATGTATCAGCTCATTTAATCTAAAAAATCTTAAAAGATAGGTACTACTATTATTCCTTCTGTGCAAGCAGACAAACTCTTGCCAAAGTAACACATCTACTAAGTGGTAGAAAGGGGATTTAAATACAGGCATTCTGATTCCATAGACTGAACACTTAAACATTCCTTACTTGCATTTTTCTTCTTTAATGGAAATTAAATTACGGCTGTATTTGATGACCGTATTAGTTTTCTATTGTTGTTGTAAGACACTACCAAAATACAGTAGCTTAAAATGACCCAAATTCATTATCTTACAGTTCTGGAAGTCAGAGCCCTAAAATCAAGGTGTTAACCAGGCTGCATTCCCTCTGAAGGCTCTCAGGGAGAATCTATTTCCTCACCTTTTCCAGCTTTTAGAGGCTGCTCAAATTCCTAGGTTTGTGGCCCCCCCCCAGTGAGCAACTGAATCATTCCAATCTTGGCTTTTCCTTTTTGAGATGACATTGTGTAAGCTTAAGGTTTACAATTTGCTGGTTTGATACATTTATATATTGCAATAAGATTACCACTACAGCATTAGCAGCAATCCCAATCATGGTATGTATCTAGAATTGAAATGAAGATCTCCATATCTGCACGCCTGTGTTCATTGCAAGATTATTCACAATATATATATTTTATTATATGTATGTGTGTGTCTATATACATATAAGTCCCATATACACAGACACACACCCACTATGGAATATTATTAGCCATGAGAAATAAGGAAATCCTGCCGTTTGCGACAGCATAGATAGAACTTGAGGGCATAGAAAAACAAATATTATATGATATCACTTAAGTAGGAAACTATAAAAACTGAAGTCTTAAAAAGTCACAGATGCCCTCCTCTAACCCTGACTTTCCTACCTCTTTCTTATAAGGACCTTGTGATTATACTAGCCCTTCCTGGATAATCAAGCATAATCTTTCCATCTCAAGATTTAAAATTAATCCATTCTGCAAAGTCCCTTTTGCAATGTAGCATTCACAGACCTGGAAATTAGAGCATAGGCCTCCTATTGTCATTTGGGAAAATCATTTTTCAGCCTAATACAATTATCATTAAATGTGTAAAAATTTTAGTAATAGCAAGTCATGGTCTTACTACATCAGCCAAAGCAGAGAAGGGATATGTTTAAGTGATAAGAATTAGACTTTCAGGATCTTATAAAAACATTTAAATTCTATAGCATTCAAATCATGTTCTCTCCCTCCTACTTACCAATTAAATGATTTGAATTTAATCAAAAGAGTAATCAGCAATTTTTCAGAGGTTTAAAAACAGGATTAGAACAAAGCCAATTGCAAATAACTGTAAACGGATATGCTTAACAAACCTTTAAGTCCAATGTCTGATCCTTGTATTGTTTCGATCTTATGTCACTTGCTCTGGCTACTAGTATGACCACTCTGAAGACAGAACCTAGAAAATAAGTGCATAAAAAGCCTGAATGTCTGATTCTGATGCTGCTAAAGGACTTTTCCTAAAAGCACAAAGGAAGCCTATGAATATAATTGTAATATTTGACACTGATTATCACATGCACACGTATACACACACACACACATATATGTTTTAATTTATAGAAAATGTTTTCATGCAGAATGCTTCTTTGCAACTTTGTAATCAGCCTGTGAGTTCAGTTAAAAAGCAACTAGTAAGGTCACAGCTGTAAAATTGTTCACCAATATAGACTCATATAAGTAATAGCTAGACTACAAACCCATTTAATGATTCCTACTCAATTTTTAATCAAAGATACTGTGTGACCTTCTAAAAAGTAACCTATTTAGTTCCAAATTCTCTAGACTTACCCTAGTGTTTTGTAAACAGTAATAAATTGTGAATGGCTTATACATAAATGCATAATTTGTTTAAAAAAATGAAATATATGCTTGTTTTAAAAAGCTATCACTGCTTAAGCAATCACTAAATTTAATATAGAAGAAAATCATGCATTTATCAATAATACACATACACACGTATGCCCAAATTTTATGTATTTACTTAAAATAATGAGGTCCAGAGGCAAAAACATATTTTTGAATGAAGTACTGACTTCTGATAGAATTAAAAAAAAAAAAAAACCTCAATGCATTCTCTTCTCTCTTCTATTTTTTTCTATTTTTGTCCTACCTTGAATTTCTTTCTCCTTTGAGATAGAGTACCTTAGTCTCCCAGTAGTTCAGCCTTCCCCCAAAATTAACCCCTGCCTTTGCCTTAATTCTTTTGTAATAGTATTATTACTCAGACAATAAATTATCATGCGTCAAGCAGTATAGCAAACCCTGAAGCTCTGGAGATAGAAAGATCAATAAACCAGTCCCTGCCCTTCAAGAATTTATTAGTCACTAGGTACGATCATGCATGTATACATGACTGATGACAATAGAAGACAAAACACAAGTATAATATTGGTAGAAATGTGTAACTGTGTTCCATCTTAACCATCACAATATTCATTCTCTTGATGTTTTGCCCTGTGGTACCTGTGGGAAAAGAGTTTTGATGAAAGATTTTAGCAAATGGGTTGAAGTTACTTTTATCAAAATTTGCTGGGAATGGCCAGCAATCCCTATACCGATGGATGAAAGATTACTCCAAACTTCTCTGTGAAAGAGAGGAGAAGGCAAGGGGGTCAGTGCTCAGAGACAAAGACTCTTGTCCCCTCTTTGCTCCCACTTTTTTTGGTCCTTCAAGATAATCACAGACCCTTATCACTGTGTCTCAAGCAAGTGATGTGTGACAAGGGGCCTTACTGAAACTAGGAGGATCTGTTTACGGGAAAGATACAATATGCTAATTTGCGTGGTCTATGAGTCTGCTACACATAGCCTAAGGGAAAATGCCTACATTTCTTAGATCACAGGGTGACTGTTTGGGCTTGGAAAAGCGGGAAGGCAACTCCCCGCAGCATTCCAAAGGCCTACGCCCTTCTCCGAAACCTTCCCTGACCTCAGCGGCCTCCATGTTACATTTTAGCAAGCCAGGTTTTAAGGCTGATTTCAGGGTCTACATTAACCCCAACAAAAAATTGACTTACCCTTAACAGAAGGCTTATTATTTAATATGAAGAAATAAATCTTACAAAATGAAGTTTCAGGTTTTATAGGAGTCCTGTCTTTGGGGGAGGAATTATTTCAGTACTCTTCACATCACAGGATAAAGTTGCATGTTTGTAGAATCACTGAGATCTGTTCATAAATTTTTAGAACATGCTCCTGTAGAAAAACAACTGATTCAATAAGGTTAGAGCAATGGTGCTAAAACCTCACTGTGCGTAAGAAGCATCTGGAATGCTTATCAGTAAGTATAAGCATACTTGTCAGTTAACTGTTTTCAAAGCAGCTCAGGAATATACCTTTATGAAAAGCACTACAGTAATTCCATCATGTGGATCATTTTGAGGAAAACTATATTGAATAGCCACAAAAAACAAATAAGTAAAAATTCTCAATGCTTCTAGCATTACATATATCTCCCAACAATCTCTAAAACATTCGGCGTATTTCTCCATCTGTTTAGTCACTCAAACACCCTTTATGTCAAAGCCAAAAATGAGATCCTTAGAAACAACTTTATATTATTTGACCTAATTTTTTTTAAAGATTTTATTTATTTATTCGACAGAGATAGAGACAGCCAGCGAGAGAGGGAACACAAGCAGGGGGAGTGGGAGAGGAAGAAGCAGGCTCATAGCGGAGAAGCCTGATGTGGGGCTCGATCCCATAACGCAGGGATCACGCCCTGAGCCGAAGGCAGACGCCCAACCGCGGTGCCACCCAGGCGCCCCTACTTGGCCTAATTTGTAATTCCAAATCCCTTTATTGAGACAAAATGATGCATGGATCCTAATCATGGATTCCTAATTTCCTGGAATTTAGACTTGACAGTCACATAAATATTCCCAGTTCTACATAGACGGTCTAGTCAATACCAAAACAAGGACATTTCCATCAGGAAGTTCACCTCAATCTGGTGTAATTCCTGTCTTCTGGTTGATTATTGACAGCCCTGTCAATCTTTTTTTTCTTTTTTTTTTTAATTGGCCGAGCCACTTGGATTTGATTCTCCATGCCATCTTCAGGTTTTTCAATGAATGACATACCATAATCTTCATCCCACATATTATTTTGCCTACTTTCAATCATTCATTCTTTGTCAATTAATGTTTTTCATTTTTTGTATACATTTAACACACACCAGCTGATAAGAAACTATATTTTAATCTCAAAGGGGAAAAGAAAGAAAAAAAATCATTTACAAAGAGGTAGAAATTTCTTCACAATTATTTCCAGAATGCAAACCAATAAAACAAGCACTTTGTTAGGAGAAACAGGTGTTGCGAAGAGAGATGGTTGAATAGCTACTATTTTCCAAAATTATTTCCATTTTACTTTGATTTTCATGTGCATTTTAGGGAACTTAAATTCCCTCTATTTAGTATTAACTGTCACTTAAAAAAGAAAATTTATTGTTAGGCTAACATTTTATGATAAAAATTTTGCTCCTATTATTTTGCTAATGAAGCTACTATTTTGTGTTTGATTTTAAGAAGCAGACAAATAGAAATACTACTAAGTGGTACTTCAATAGGTAATCTTCTAAAATAAAATTAAAAATGACATAGAGAAAAAATTAGCATACAAAGACAAAATTTGAAGAGAAATGCTACCATTTTTAAAACTTCTTAGTGTGGGGAAATAATCCAATTTAATTATCCTAAGACTATTGTAATTAGAAACAGAAGGTTTGGTTTCTAATATTAAGTTATGAAACCTTGATGCGGCTCAGTTTCTCTTCTGAAAATAGACTTCATAAGTTTTATACTGCCCAAATTATGAAAGTGTGAGGATTACATCAAGTAACACTGTTTCATGACCTTTGTAAGGACAAGTATCACCTGCAGGGATTGTGAAAGCTTTAACTACCCAGACCCCTCCCCTGGGGATTCTGAATTAGAGAGGGAGATGTATGACTCCCATATTTAAATATTAACACAAGATCCAGGTGAGTTTTTGCCCTTAGGACAGTTTGGACACTAGTGACAAGATGTTTGGAAGAATTTTTTACTGGGAAGTAATTAGCAGCAAGCAGTTTAAAGGCAGGGGTAAGATTTAGCCAGGAACAAAAAACAATAGCAAGAATTCATTGGCATGGCCTTAGCAGCTATAATATCAAGATAGTTCCAATCAGGTTTAAAATAACCGTTTCTGGCACCAGCCAGTCTCTCATCTGGACATTGAGGTCCTTCTGTTCCTCATTTACAGCAAAACTACAGCTGAAGAGTTATGGGGTCACAGCAGGTAGCCTGCAGGACTCTGCTCTAGACTTCAGCTGCACTTTTTCTGGATTGGCCAGTTCCTCTGTCGTATTGACTGCTAATTTTGTTTTGTTTTGTTTTTTTAGTATCACCCCTGGGCCAAGGCATGTGTTTAGTAAATCCATAGAGAGATTGTTCAATATCTTTGAAGTAAATTGTGTATGGTTGCTGGAGAGTCTAAATCAAGTTAGAAAACAAATGAGCAACACGAAGAAGCTTGCATTATTTAAGAGGTTTTTTTTGCTAGGAGATAGGCATTTTCCTCCAATTTCAGAATATGCATTTCAAAGGGGAATTAGTAATTATTATCATCCTGAGTAAATTCAGTCAGAAAGATAACAAATAGGAAAGAGTTGATGAAACAGTAGGTAAAGGAATGTGAACCTTCAAGATAGACGACTTGGATGCTGGCAGCTGGCAGCTGGCAGCTAAATAGTATACCATCAGATCAGCAAAGAGGGATGGGGCAGGGAGAGAGAGAAAGGGAGAGGGAGAGGGAGAGATTGATTCGGATAAAATTCTTCACAGAAATACAGAAATACACATAGCACAAAACAAGGAAGCATATGAAGATTGAAATGTATAGAATATGATAGATATACTGCAAAGAGAAAATATGTTTTTGAGAAATTGTAGCAAAATCAACAGAGCCTTCAAAGAATTATTGAATAAATTAAAAGCTTTTAAAACTGTGCTACAATATTTTGTCATAAATACACAAGACATGCATGATCACTTACTCTAGGATTTCAAAAGTTTAGAGATTTTAGAAAAAGGATCTAAACATATGTAATACAGGGGAAAATAATTGGGCATACAACAATCAGTAGAAAAGCTATCATGGAAGAGTCCCTGGAAATGCTAAAGAGATCTTGAATTGTAGAAAAATGAGAGAAGTGGGGATGGAAGAGGTGTGGGTCAGAAAAAGTGTTGATGACAAAACCTGTGGTCTTGACACTGTGATAGGAAACTTAGGGCAGGGAGACAGGGTCTGGCATCTGAGAACACTGTTTCTAGGTTGGTAGGCTGGGAGCCGGCACAGTAGGTACGTGAAGAAAAGGGATGTAGGAGCTATTGTCTGGAAGAAGCTTTAGTGGCTTTTATAGGTTTCCACCACTGTAGTATATGGATCCTCTGACTGGTTAAGACGTCAAGAACAAATGGAAATGGGACCTTAATGATCTCTAACTTGCACTTGAGAGAGAACACATTTGTTAAAGCTCACCTCATAATTGAATGTGTCAACAATTAGTTGGGAAGTTTAACTTCACTGCTTGGTAAATCTGCCCTTAGGTTTACATGTAACATGATTAAGTGGTTTCCAAATTATTCTCCTTTGCTTGAATTTGTAAATAAAAAAATAAGTAATATATGAATTAAACATACTTCAGTTCGGGGCAGCCACACAACTACCTACTTATTGGGCTGGTGCCCAGGGTGGGCAGCTTGACTTCAACTAATTTTACCTATATTCCTGTAAATAAACCTAAACATAAATGACTGCAAAATATAAAGATGTTAACAGTAAAATTCCGTTTTGAGATGTCCCTGAGTTTGAATTGTGTTATTCATGTACAAGTATCTTCTATTCTTTTTTTGGTGTGTGTGTGTGATTCAGTAGCTGAACACATTTAATCATGTAGCTCTCCATTTCAAGTTAATATTGGAACTACTGATGAAATCTATGTTTACTTAGAAACCTCTCTGAGACTCAAGAAAGTAACACGCATTGTTATGTTTAAATTCAACAACAACAATATAAAGATAATTTCTTGCAGCTGAGTTCACATCATTCCCACTACTCAAATTTTTTGTCTCATACTTCATCAAATAATTTGGAGGTATCCCCTCATTGAAACCTTTATCTTTTTCCACGTTTACTCACAGAAAATCACTTCAGTTCCTATTTTTTTATAAATATTGACATGATTCTGCAAAAATCTCTTTTCTTTCCAGAGTAAAATATTTCCAGATCTATCCATTTCTGGCAGTGCCACTTTACTACCTTTTTTTTTTTTAAAGATTTTATTTATTTATTTGACAGAGAGAGACAGCCAGTGAGAGAGGGAACACAGCAGGGGGAGTGGGAGAGGAAGAAGCAGGCTCCTAGGGGAGGAGCCTGATGTGGGGCTCGATCCCAGAGCACCGGGATCACGCCCTGAGCCAAAGGCAGACGCTTAATCACTGTGCCACCCAGGCGCCCCCACTTCACTATCTTTTTATTTGACTATACTCCAATGCGTTTCCTCTAGTATTTTGTTATTTCTTTCCCTTCTATCATTAATAAATATTTTCACTAGAGATTTTGTCTTTCTGGTCACAAACATTCTAAATTTTCACATAAAACTTGAGTTTTATTTTCCAATCTAATTATAGGGAGACAGTTCTCTGTGGATGTGTCACATGTCTTCATGTCTTGCAAGCCAAGGCATTGATTGACTTTGTTCTGGCCTATCTTTTCAAGGATGTTTGTATAGCAAATAGATTTTGGGAAGAAAGAGATAGTGTCTCCCTCTGGAGCAAAGAGAAATTTTCTTTACTGTGCAGTGTAATAATGGTAATGTCTCTTTCATGACAAAGGTCAAACAAGCTTATGGACCATTATAAATAGGTTCTCTAAACTTTGGCTTCTTTTCCTATATTTAAACCCACTCCATGTGCGGGCATCTCACCTGGCGTCTTACCTGGCTGTCTGTGAGAACTGTGGCTCAGGATACTCGCACATGATACTCTCCTGATACCACTACTGCTATAGGAATATTTTTGTCCCTGACCCAGGAGCCTGTGTCTTCTGCCAGCATCCATGAAACTGTGACAAGTTACGTTATTTGCTTATAAATAGAGTAAATTTTCAAGCCCTTCACAGTTCTTGACACAAACATGCCTTTAAGGTACCATCTCATACCATTCTCTTTTTGACCACCCTAATCATCAAAAAATAACCCATGTGCACTGCTTCCATTTCCTCATGAACCACTCACTAACACAATGAAATCTAAATTCTTCTAGCATACCATTACTGACATTTCTTTCTTCAGTCACACAAAATTATCTTTTATTATTGAATTTCCTTTATTATTACTGAACACCCTAATTTCCTTTTATTTTTCTAATCTTTTATTCCTCTCCATATATATACTTGTTGTCTTGCTGATACTTATTTAGTTTTAATTGTAAATTTTATTTTTTTCAGTTTTATTGATAAATAATTGATATACATCATACATCACTCTATATACTTAAGGTATACAGTATGAAGGTTTGATTTACAGATATTATGAAATGATTGCCACAACAGTTTCCGCTAAACACTGTCTTCTTGTATAGTTACAACAAAAAGAAAAGAAAGAGGGGAAAAACAAATTCTTGTGATGAGAACTCTTAGGATTTACTCTCTTAATAACTTTTCTGTATTTTATACAGCAGTGTTAACTATAGTCACCATGTTGTACATTGATCCTTCATTATTTTTTCATGTGCTTCCTTGTTTATATTCTTTATTTCATTATAATATCTCAGGGCATATTAATCTCACTCTTGGTATATTACATGTATTTCCTAACTGGAGATCCATTTTCCTCTATTTGCTATAGTATTAAACGAGTGGTAATTTGTTTTCCTAAAATACAACTCCAGCTTTTTTCAAGTGCCAGCTAAAAACAACAACAAAAAACAAAACAAAACAAAACCAAAAAACAAACAAAAATTCTTGCCTTTTGATGATAATCATCGAAAGTGAAAGATCTCCACAGTTAATACCAAGTTACTTCATTTTCCTCTCTTACCACTGCTCTAAATACAAAAATTCATTCATTTCTTCAACAAAAATTGACTATTATCTATGTTTCAGGCACATTACTAGAACTTAGAAAGCACAGATGAATATAACATATTGCCTACACTCAAGTACTAAGGAAAAATAAATATTCAACAGGAAATATTACATGGCTGTCTCATAAAAACATAATGTCCAATGATAAATACCATTTCCCATACACTTTCTTGTGCTGTCTTTCTGGTACTTACTATTATCTTTTTTTTTTTCTTCGCACTTACATGTTTTATTTTATTTTATTTTATTTTTAATTCAATACTTGGCTGTAGTTTTATTTCTGTATGAGTTTTTCCTCCATGACTTGAACTCTATTAATCTTTGTAGCAATTAATATTAATATTTTCCAATTTAAACTCAACATGACCTATTTCATTGTGTCATTAGTCCTCTTCTGTGGCTTTGGTTCTAATATGTTTATAAGATTTTAAGTATCTTCAGACAAATATGTTACTTAAGATGAGCATTCAACTCCTAGTAACAAAGAAGGACGTCATTTTTCTTGTTAAGCTAAAAAGTAGAAGTTGGGATTTCCTAGAGTAATCAATTCAAGATTATAAGGGCAGAAATTTCTGTGATTTTCTCATTTCCTCAGCTATGATCTCAAGATGGAACTGTAGCAAATATATTTTCCTTTTTGGTTAACTAAAGGAAGCAGGGTGGTGACAAAATTAGGAAAAGAAAAAAGGTGAAGAGCAGAAGGATTCAGAAAATATAAACTTAAAAAGTATAGGGCTATAAATAAACCTAATGGGCCCAAAGTATATCAGGTAACTAACTCTGGCTATGAGGGAATCTAAAAAAAAAAATAAATTGTAACCTGGACATGTTGCTACTCATTATTAAATTGCAGTTCTGTTAATAAGGAAAAGAGGGAAATAGGCATTTGGTATGTCATTAATAGGATGTGCCACAGTAAAAGACTATTTCTGTCACCAGCTACTCATATTCACTCATTGATATTCAATGTAAGTCACTAGAAGTATTTTCTGTTTTCTCCCCTTTGCTGATCTATTTCAGTAGATATTGCCTATAGTTTGCAGAAATGATGGATCTTTATGACAAATTAATCTTCAACAATTGAGAGAGAGAGAGAAAGAGAGCTCTACTTATAAACGGACTACTGTTTAACTTCTTTAGAAAGAGGGGAAGTGGCATTATGTTCACACGCACAGAATTACAAAAACACAGAAGGCTGACAACTTGGGTTTTAAAACTCCAGCCATAACTAAAGCATAACAGGACACAATTTTTCATGTGTTAGAAAAATGTCACTGATGGATGCTCTAGTTCTGGAGACAGACTAGTCAGGAAGACATAAATGATTTCAGAGGTACACTTGTGATGTTCATTGATCCAGGGCCCTTTCTCCATTCAGGAAGGCACATTTTTTTTCTTTTTTTTTTTTTCTCCAATTGATTTGAAAAATCTGAGCTCATAGTGGCAAGCAAACAGGATTAGCAACAACATCGTGTGCCAGGAGACATAAAACTTCTCAAGACAGACAAAGACACGAACATTAAAAGACAATGAAATGTGCAAACACATAAAGAATTTCAGTAAAGTAAAAACTGAAAAGGATCCCCATACCTGAAATACATCATATCGGAAATGAGTAATTTATTCAGTAGTTTAACAGAAGACTGAATATTGCAGAAGAAAGGATGAGTGAACTTAATACAAGTCAATAGAAATTATCAAACCACATCAAAGAGAGGAAATAATTACATGTAGAAGGTGAACAGAGGTTCTGACATTTGTGGCACAATATGATGTTCTAACAAAAGTATAGTTGAAATACTAGGGGAAAAAGGAGACAATAGGTCAGAAGCCAGATACTGGTGGAAGAATTTCCAGAGCTGATGGAAGATATCAGCCCACAGACTGAGGTAGTTTAGGAGTCTCCAATTAAAATAAATGCAAAGGAAATAATACTGAGGAATATCAGAGTCAAACTATTAAAACTATATAATGATAAAGAGAAGACAAACAAACAAACAAACATGGAAAACAACCAGAAAAAAGTGGCATTATATTTAGAAGAACAATAAGATTGATGGATGAGTGCTCATAACAGCAATAGAGGCCAGAGGACAATAAAATTACATTTTTAAGGTACTGAAAAATTTTGTAAAATACAGAAGAAATGTTTTAAACTGTCACATTGAAATTATCATTCACAAACAAACGCATAATAAAGATATTTGTAGACAAAAGATAAGAAAATTTGTCTCAAATCACAAGAAATATTAAAAGAACTTCAAGATACTATCTATTAAAAGGTTTAGGGCTAAAATGCTGGTTATGCATTGTAAGGTTTATGAGTTACAGATGTAAAGTATATGATAGTGATATGAAAATTAAGAAACATAAATGAAATTATGTTCCTTAATGTCTTACATTATTGATGTGGTATTATACATTTATTTAAAATTGATGAAGATAAAAATAAATAAATAAATAGGCCTAGATGTATATTGTAATCTCTAGAGAAACCCCTAAAAAGAAATTGAAGGACAGCTAAAAAGTCAATAGGGAGGATAAAATGGAATACTAATATTCAAAAGAGTGCAAGAAATCTTGAAACTATGTTGAATGAAAAATAAGACATAAATGAGTATATCCTATATGATCCTATCTATGTAAAACCTGAGAATGGTCATACTTAATCTAAGCTGGCACATATTACACAGTACAGACAGTAGTTGCCTGGGAGGCAGTGGGTTGGGGGGTGGGCAGTGGTTTGTGATCAGAAAGGACAAGATGTAACCTTCTGGGGAAATGCAAATAATCCATATCTTAATTTGCATGGTGATTATATGAGTACCAAATTGTCAAAAATCATCAAATTATACACTTAATATCTGTGATTTCATTATACATAACATTTTTCTCAAAAAATCTAAATAAAGATTTAGATCTTTGTAATTCCTTCATCTGCTATTAGAGACTATGTTACTTTCCCATTGCTGTGGTAAAAATTTAGTGGCTTAAATATTTTCTCTTTTCTGAAGGTCCTAAGTCTAAAATGGTCCACAGGGTTATGTGCCTACAGGAGACTCTAGGGAAGGACACGTTTATTTGCCTTTCCCAGCTTCTAAAGGCTCTCCTTATTTTTGGCTCATGTCCGCTTCCTCCAGCTTCAAAGCCCTCACTCCAATGTCTGTTTCCATCTTCACATCTCCTTTTTATGACTATTACATTCTCGCCATCCTCTTATAAAGGACCATGTGAATTAATACATTGGGCCTCCCCTAGTAATCCAGGATAATCTCCCCATATCAAAGTCTTCCGTTTTTTTTAAAATTTTTTAAAATTTTTTAAAGATTTTATTTATTTATTTATTTGACAGAGAGAAAGGGGCAGCGAGAGAGGGAACACAAGCCGGGGGAGTGGGAGAGGGAGAAGCAGGCTTCCCGCCGAGCAGGGAGCCCGATGCGGGGCTCAATCCCAGAACACTGGGATCATGACCTGAGCCGAAGGCAGATGCTTAAAGACTGAGCCACCCAAGCGTCCCTCAAAGTCTTTAGTTTAATCAGTTCTGCAAAATCCCTTTTTGCCATACAAGGCTACATATTCACAGCTTCCAGTGATTAGGATGTGGACATCTTTGAAGTGAGGGTAGAGTTGAAGGAGGGAGGGGATGGTATGTGGCACATACCACAGAGGTCAAATGTTCAGACTAATTAAACAGAGATTCCAAGGGTCACTGACATCAACTGGGAAATGAAAATAGCTGTGTGTAAATCAGAACCATAACCAGACTGGTCCAAATATTTGAAAGAGGAGCTATCAGCAAAAGTAAAATCTCAGTCTTTATATGAGATTCTCCCCCAGCTGCTGAGCGAGGTATGCCTGGGTGCAGAAATCTCATGACATGCAATTTATGAAAAGCCATATAGTAATCATATATACTATGCTGTAATATAGCCACTATACTGTGAAAGCAGTATAGTCAATATTGCAAAAGCAATATGGTTACCTTTAAAGAATAATTCCTCCTATGCATCTCAGTGGAATTCCAGCTGTGCACCTTCCTGGTAGTATGCCCTGCATCTAGTTTGTGCTCAATAAGTGTTTGTGGTCTTAACAAAGAGAATAACTATATGATGTTGTTTACCAATGAAAAGGATTCTTAGTGATCAGCAGAAGACATGATACTGTCCTGAGCACCTCCTTTACACTAGAGGCCTACCAGGTTGTAAAACAGGGCAAATGAGTAATATTTAGTCAAATGCCCAGGTATTTTGCAAAAAATAATGTTGAGTTACTCTGTGCCTGAATTTATTATTTTAAAAACCAGTTTGTTCCTTAATGGAAACCAACCCTTTCTTCCTACTTTTCTTGCCCCAAAATCTATTTTGACTGTGGGTACTAATTCCAGGGAGACTACAGCCCAATTAATTGTTAAGTTCCAGTGACTTCACAAACCCACTGTTAAAGTTTATACTTTGCAAATCCCATTCTATTAACACTTGGAGTCTGTTAAAACAAGCAGAAAGCTTTCATGGTCACCATTTCAATTAAGCTAACCTGACCAATTTAGGACTTCCACATTAGCTCCACAAATTAAGCTTTCTATTCCTATGGGTCTTTTACTGAGTTTATTTATTCAGCTGAGGTTTGTGAGAAGAGTTGTCTGTCAGCTAGCTCTTCTTTAAACCCATATGTCTCTTGGAGAATTTTATCTCAGAAGACTTCATATACATAATTAGTTATTTTCTTTTCAAAAACACAAAGCATCTAGTCATTTTTTTGCTTTTACTACAATGTATCACTGCCCCTGTTTTTGCAGTGACAGATCTTTAAATCAACTATTAACTGTTTACATCTATGTACTCCCTAGAATTAGTGACATAAATATCCCCAAATTACTAGAGAACAGCTGTTTTAAAGAATATATTTTTCCTTCTCTGTTTCTCTGTTCTTGGCTAACCAAGGATAAATGACTACAAAAGCTGCATCTTATATGATTAAACAGGTCACTAGTACATTTAAATTGAGGACAATATTGGACTTAAGGGGTCATTTCTCTAAGAGTCAATGAAAAAGTAGTTTCTTTTGCTGTTGTTTCAGGCTCATTATGATTGAGAAACCAATTACACTTGCCAGGACTTCATGTAAAAATAATAGGAAGCTTAGAGTTTTCTCTCCTACTCTTGGAGAATACCTAGATCATTTTCCACTAAGAAGTAGTTGCAGTTTGAAGTCAAGTTTTACAAATAATCCTGAGAGTTTCTTCTGCATAAAAGGAAGTGGCTTTCTTAGACTCTACATGCCACTTTATGAAAATTTGACAATCTTTTAAAAGAATTATGGAACTACAATATGGCAGATGCTTTTAAAAGCTCACTTAGACCATTGTCTCTCATCCTTGGCTTCAGCTTTTATCACTTCTAAATCAAATCAGACGGGTTGAAGTTCTACCTCATATATCAGAGATCTTCAGCAGACATTCTGCATTCTGCTGGGATAGTCCAGTCTGATGCCTGTAGTCCTCACACTCTTCCACACAACTGATTTCTTGTGGTTTTGCCACAATGGAATTAGAGAACAGTATATCAACATAACACTGTCATGAATTTCCACAACCCAAATAGTTAAATTAGACTGTTATTTAGCGCAGCTAAAACTAAACAGCACCTTATTTTTTGGCTTCTTCAAACTAGATCTTCTTTTAGAAACATAATCAAAATAATGGCTTTCTTTAAGTTTTCCACAATCTTCTTGAGTTTACTCATTTTATAATTCATATATGTTACTTCATCTTGAGCTCTGCATATCTGAAACACAATCAACACCTCTTCTTCCAAATTAGCTTCTTCTCCTGAATTTTTAATTAGTTTTTATTGTACAATCATCCTTTGTATACATAGGGTCAACCTTTTAGGAATATGGACCCTGTATTCTTCCTGGTCCCATCCAATAGTTCAGTCAGTTTGTTTTATTAACTAAACTTTTAAATATGCCCTTATTTAGCATCTTCTATTTTATTCTCTCAGGCTGTATTTTTAGGACCATGCTGCTTTGGATGGGTGGGGAGGAAAATACTACCATAGTCTCTTAACTAATATGCATTTTTGTCTTTTTCCTTTATTGTTCTTTAACCTCCATAAGATTAACTTTAATAGAGTACTGGTATGAACATAAGTGGGGGATCCTTATGAAATTTATCCTTGGGTCCTTTTGAAGACATTGCTTATGCTTGGGGATTTTTCTAACTCTCAGTGGCAGTTTCTTTAAGCCTGAAAATTGCTTTCCCATTATCCTCTGCAGCTAGGGAACAGGCCGTGATTCAGAATCCACCAATCACACTCACTAGTATGAAAATTGACTGTAAGTAAGAGAAGTAGGGCTCAGATACCAGGCATATTTCAGTTAAGAGAGTATTGGAGACACATGGGCTTGGAGGCATCAGTGATTATGAGGGACCTTTCCTGAGACAGAACTGTCACATAGGCATGAAAAGCAATGGTAGCAATTAGGTTGACTTCCTGGTCCAGAAAATGTAAACGTGCTACAACTTTACTACTAGTAGTTTCCACACAGACCCCTTCTGCAGCAAGATTCTGGTTTGTTCCTGGAGGCCACCTCAGAGGTTCATTGTTTAGCCCCTAAACTATTCTCTGAGCTACACAATATATTTTTATAGTCACTTTCTCAGGAAAATGAAACAAGAATCTCTTGCAATCTATAAGTAAGAATTCAGAGGAATATATGTGTAATTCCTTGCTTTAAAATCTTTTATATCTCTGTATATTTCTAAACAAAGTTCAAACTACTAATATTTCCCAATTTGGGCCTCAAAATGTCGTTTAGGTAATTGATCTCTCTGTTCCTCTGTAGCAATCACACTGTTCTATTCACAGTTCCTTGAAATGACTCTCACCTATTTTTGAATCTTTTTGTTTGCTTGCCATTCTTCCTACATTTCCTCAAAAATCCTGACATGTCTCTTTCAAAGACCAAGTGAAGTCCCACCTTTCCTGATAAGGTGTATCTGATAAATGCAAATGGAATACTTATTTAGCATCTTCTTGTTAGTGCTTACTTCTTACTGTATATTTTTGTATCATTGCTCCACATATTACCTAAAAGTACTGAGAGATTATTTAATCTATTCATTCTATGCATTCCGATAGACTATTCTTTCCCTCCTACCAACAGAACACAGCCAGGTATTCTGTAAATATTTCCCACTGATAAATTAGGTAATGCCTCACACCTAGTGAGATCCAGTTGCAGGATTAGCTTGCAGAATATATTTGTGCACCACACATTTGCTCAGCCCTCTGAAAAGGAGTTACTCAAACAGTACTTAAGTTATTACATAAGTTAGATGCTACCCCCATTAATGCTAATTTATAGCCAGAAAATGGTAAGGATAACATAGAATTTGGTTTATCATTACTCTGAATTCCTGACCAGTTAATTTATATTTCTTACAATTCGGCAACATTATCATCTCAACCAACCTCAGTGGCCTAACATAGCAAATGTTTATTTCTTAATCATATATTATTCATTGTAGGTAGCCAGAATTTTCCTCCATCTAATATAACTCCTTTTTTGTGATTTTTTTAAACACTTTTTCGTGAAGGCAGGGAAATACAGAAATGGAAGAGACATAGCAACATTAAATTGCTTTGGGCCAAAAGTGGCATATACGACTTATGTGCACAATCCACTGGCCATGGCCAATCAGATGATTCTAACATCATAAGAGGTAAGAAATGTTCAGGAACACATGGAATTCTGATGGGTACTATTTTTTATGCTATGTAATCTGAAATTAATCTGCTGAATTTTAAGCCTATCTATAATTTGAGTAACACTGCAAACTAATTTCCCATTAATTCCAAGAAAGATTAATTTCCTTCCTGTCTGTATCTCCTTACTTCTCCCATAAACATGCTTCTTTTTACTTCATTTCATATTTTACTCTTACTTGCTATGAATTATCTGCCTTCCACTCATGGTGTATTTAAATCTGAAATGTACTTAACCCCCAAGTCAGTTTTCTTACATTTGGGAAGCACCCCAGATACTTTGGAACTCATTAGTGTCCCTTTTCCAAATTTCTATAGCACTTTAAGTCACAAAGTTTAAAACTACATTATCTTTCCATTACATATAAATACTATATACAGGACATTCTGTTAGTCCTTAGAGATAAAAATATGATTATAAGCAATATTATGTAGGTGGCCAAATCAATAGAGAAAAGGACAAAAGAAGGAAAAAGAAGGAAAGAGAAAGGGGAAAAAAGGAGGAAAGAAAAAGAAGGAAATCAAATTATTAATTGCATTAGTTGTAAAGCTGATACTAGGAGGAGACTAGATTTGCTGACACAAGCAAGCTGACACTCCCTTCCACACTCTGACACTCTCTGCCCTTTACTCAATATTTCTACTCAGGAACAGGCAGAGCTCAACAAATATAGATCTTTCTTCCATTCAAGGGCAGACTAGTTATTGCAAAGGAGAAAAGAAGGAGACTAGCTTGAGAGCAGCCTGCTCCAAGAGAGAGAAAACTATAAAGGGGATGAGCCACACAGATTCATTTCTCTTTATATATACCAATTAATCAGGTAACTCACTTTTGCTCTCATGGTGAGGATTCAGTAAAAGGCTTTGGAAAAAAGAAATGAATAGCACCTTCAAAACCTTTTACTCCAGTGGAGAAGAAATTTCCTCCCCTCCAGAAAAACACGAGGGTGAAGCGTGAACATTTCTTCTGTCTACATTGCATCACGGGAGGGTGGAACTAAGTTGCTCTATGAAGAAAATTTGGAGGGGTGTACATTGCCCAATCATAAGTGTTGATGTGGGAATAAAAATCTGTTCTTAAGCAGCAAGACTTCGTTGGTATATTTTCTCTGGGATGGTAGTTTCTTTGTCTTATTCCATATAGATAGATAGATAGATGGATAGGTAGATAGATCCATATAGATATAGATATAGATATCTAGCACCAAGAATTATAAGTTGCATGTATTAGGAACTCAGTAAATAGATTTTGAATGAAAGGGAGTAGCGGGCAACTTGTGATGGTTTTCAGTTTGGGACTTAAGAATTAGAATTTTATAGAGATGTGTGCAAATTTTCAAGCAGGATCTGATGTGAACACAATACCATTTTAAGAAGATTAATCAGGCAATGTTTTATACAATGAATTGCATTAGCAAGAGTCTTGAGGGAGGGAGTTCAATTAGCAGATAATTGCAATAGCCTTAGGATGATCAGATGGTAACTTTGATTAAAGTTGAAGAGGGTGGGTCTGGGAGAGAGTAAAGGACAGTTATGTAAAACCCCGCAGAGGAAAACTGGCAGGACTTGATAAATGACTAGAAAAGACAGTGTGTGGGTGAAATAAGACAGAAAAAGGCAGATTAACTGATTCATTATTAATTGAGCACTTATCCTAACATAGGACCTTGGAGGAGGAAATACAAATGTGTGACATAAGTATTGCTCTTTTAGTGGAATTACGCTATTCATAGGGGAAAAGCTCATGGAAAACAAACAAAGATGTCATACATAGATTCTGGGGGTAACGGGTGAAGAGATAGTAGCTAGAAATGTGGAAACAAATGCAGGCCAAATGCATTTTGCAACTGAGAGATCAAGAAAGCAAAATAAATCATTGGAGACACTTCATTTACTAGGGGTATGGTCTCAGATTTTCTGTTGTTTTGAGTCTTGATCTTTTCTGAACCATCAACACATATGTGTCAATTTTTTTTTTTGAAATTTATTTCAATCACTCAAATTCTTGTATAAATGTGAATATAAAGTAATGATATTAATATATACATGACCCGTTCATAACATAACCATCATATTTACATTTTAAGTCCAAGATAACAACTAAGCAAGTATGAATATGTATATAGAATATAAAATTTGTAAAAATGTAAAGAAAAATAATTCAATAAAGGGGTGTTAAACTCAAGCTAGGTAAAACACAGAGAGATGAGATATACTGGCAGCAGCAGGGAGATAGAGTTTTTTAAAAATGGGGAAAAAAATGGAATGCTTAATCACATTCACTTCTATGCTCCAAAGTCATAAAGGAATGTAAGGAAGTGTTTTACTGTTGTTATTTAATGGTATATATAATGATACATAAAGGTTTATTTTCTGATGCAATCTGATAGCACTCAATGTGTCTAAAACTAGAAACTTCATAATGACAAAATCATGTTTTGTTTTCACTTTAGAAAAGGCTTTGAATGCAATCTGAGATTTTTTTTTTTTAATTTAAATGAAGGGGTTATTACAGCCCAGTCTGCACCTTAAAAATGTGTCCACTTTGGCCCTTAGGTTCTTTCATAGAATCCTATAAAGATGGTTTTCTTTTTGTTTGTTTGTTTCAAATTTTTACTTAAGTTCTAGCTAGTTAAGATATAGTGTAATATTGGTTTTGGGAGTAGAATTTATAGCGATTCATCACTTACATATAATACTCAGTGCTCAACACAAGTGCCCTCCTTAATACCCATCACCCATCTAACCTATCCCCACCAACTCCCTCCAGCAACCTTCAATTTGTTCTCTATAGTTAAGAGTCTCTTGTGGTTTGCTTCCCTCTCTCTCCCCCCCACCCCACCATATTCATTTGTTTCATTTAAAATTCTGTAAAGATGGTTTTCTGAGTGAAAAACTGAACTGGCAGAAGTTTAAGTATTTTACACCATTAAGTCTCATTGGTAGAAAACAACTTCAGGAGGTTAATACTTTCAAAAATAATCACGAACTGTATTTAATGGGAGAATGAACTAGGCCTTCAGTTTCATCTTGTTTTATAATTATGTATTGATGAAATTACAATACATAATGCTAGGCAGTAACCACTTATCTATGTAGTATAGCCATTCCTTTCTTCTGTTAACCAACAAAATCATAGAATCGTTAGAAATATGAATAGATGCTCTTCCATTTTTTATTACTTAAAATTATTATCCATACTAAAAATAGTCCTAGAAATCAGTGGACACTTAGCCACATCATGGAAAGACATATGCTAAATATTAATAATAATAATGATGGCATTCAAATCGACAGCTTTTTAAATTAAAAAAAATTAATAGAGACGGTATAGGAAGGCTGTAGCATCATTAATTAGTAATTTATTTAGGTACACTTTTAAAGTTTTTCTTTTGATTAGAGAGATTAAATTGGTCTATGAGCCTGCATTTCTTTTCAGTCTCTGGCAGAAGTCATTACATGTATTAAACAAGATAGCAGTGATTTTTCTACTCATTAGAGTGAATTTCCTGCTAGGACCATCTCAGTCTTTCTGCAAGTGACAAGAGAGGGTGCTTTCCCATGAGGCTGACTGCAATTTCCTATATGCTGTGATATCTGACATTAGACATGGCTAAGCCGGAAGGGGGAATACTCAGCAGGTTTAGAATCATGCAGTTCTAAATATACATGCCCTTGGCTTCTTGCCCACACCACACACACATGTATATAGGCCAAGGGCATTTGACAGCTGCTTTCCAAACCTGGAGAGCAGGAGTGTTTACTTCAGGCAGTAGCCAACAGATCCCAACTCTGTGTTTCAGCCTATTTTCATTGAAGAATTGGGTTTGGGGACAGAGTGGATTGCAGGATGTGTTCCTCCCTTCTGTGATCCAAAGGATACACATGTACACTATCTCCATGTCTAAAGTTTGGGAAATAAATTATGTAATTTTAAAATTAATCTTAGTTAAATGCAAATGTTATAAATTTAAATAGGCAAATGACTAGATTTCTAATTATTTTACTAGGCAGTAGTGTCTTTTCATTATTGTTATTTTAATTATTTTATGGTTGTGTATATGAAAAAATACAAACCATTGATTTAAAAAACCAACAACATGGGGTTCCTGGGTGACTCAGTCCAGTCGGGATCCAGCCCTGCCTCTTCCCCTTGCTCAGCAGGGAGTCTGCCTCTCCCTCTCCCTGCCCCCTGCTCCTGCTGTCTCTTGCTCTCTCCCTCTCTCTCAAATAAATAAAATCTTTAAAAACAGCAACAACTATATTGACTAAAAACAAAACCTTGAACAGAACTGTATCAATTATAAGCACTGCTTTTGCATTGGTTTCCAAATTATTTCAGGATACCCTGAGGCTGATGCTAGAATTGTGAAAGGTTATCCTTCCTTGAGATGGTCTCCATCGCTGCTCTGAGTAGATTCTAAACCTCCACTATTCACAACTCTTCCCTTTTATTTGTATTTTTTTCTAAAGTCCTTATTCTCCTGTATGTGATGATATAGAGAAATTATATTATTAATTTTACTTAATGATATTATTAAATTTCAAGAAACCCAACTGGGAAACATCAACATCATCTTTAACTTCTCCAATTTCTTGTGTACCTGGATCATTTTTCCTATCCCATAATCTAGTTATCAGGTATCTTTCAAATCGTTTATTTTTCCTGCTTCCCATTCTTAATGTTACCACACTCTGTTGGGCTGACATTACTTCTCACTTGGATGACTGTCATCACTTCCTAACCAGTTACTCAACCACATTCTTTCCTATGCTTAGCTGCCTGAGCTCTCTCTCTAAATCTCTCTCCAGAGCTCTACCAGAGCTCACTTTCTCGCTCTCAAAACTGCTTTGATACTAGGCTATGTTACACCTTGCTAAAAAACTTTTCCTATTGCATAGCAAATTAAAAATACTAACAAAGCAGATAAAAATTTTCCCTCTCCTTATGGAACTAACACAAGACAGTTTTTGAAAATTAGAATCATAATAAACATATTTGAAATATGCTATTATTTTTGCCAGGGAAGTTAAGGGACACTATTTGATAGACAAGGTGATGTTTGATCTTGGCCTTAAAGCATGAATAGGAATTGAGCAGGTGAAATTGGAAAATAAGGAGAGCAAGAGAATATTCCAAATGGAGAAATACTATAAGCAAAGGCTAAATTATTTCAAGTTTATTTAAAATTATTTCATAGTAGGTATTTGGAGAACAATATTTACAGTGCTGTTCATAGAGTGTTTTTCAGAATGTGTTTCAGGGACTATCAGTCCTGCAAGAGATCCCATGAGAGAAAATGGGAGGCTGATGAGATCCATGGCTAATTTAGTCTGAAATTCAGCACCTTAGGTTTGTCTGTCTGTGTTATGAAACTAATAGTGAGTTAACATATGAAAAGCTCTGGGGGATCTTTAATTTTCCTTAAAATTTGTTCAGAATTCTGCGAATATTTTACCATGGAATCACGCCTCCCCTTTTTAAACAAGACCACTTTTAATATTGCTTTCAATTCATGTTATGTTAAAACTGCTTTAGGAAATTAGACTGGACAAATAAATAATGCCTGAGGTTCTTGCACTAAGAAAACTATCTTAATGTCATAAAAATGATTCTAAATAACAAAGACACATTTTACAGCCTAAAACTCTTCATAAGAGTTTATATATAATGTAGCCTGATATAGACTGTTCCATATTAAGGACATAGACTTTTCTATTGACTCTTATTTTAGCTTTTGTAGATGAAATTTCACAACATGAATTACAAACTAAGACATTTTCTTTTCCAGCATTGAAAGAGATGGAGTTGCAGAAAGGCATATTCAAAGGTGGGAAGTATTGCTCACTATAACTGACATTAACTGAGGTTAATACTTTACCTCTGTTGGTAAATTTAAAATAAAAAAAGAATTATCACCATCTTTATTGCAGAAAGCAGAACGTAATTCATGACTGCATTGTTTTAATTGCCCAATTGGGTGTCATTTTGTACAAGAGGTCAGAATTAAGTAATGCTGTATCATCCTGCATTCATGTTGGTTAAGGACCTTCTTGGAAATTATCCCCTTCCATCACTTAATTACTATCAAATAAATTTTTGTATTATCCTAAATTCCTTTCCATTTCCAGAGACAGATACCACTCAAGAAAATTCGACTTGATTTGCACATGTAAATATAATCTATGTTCTACTATAACTTATCTAACATCATTAATAGTTCTTTATCAGGGAAACATGGGTAATCATGACTATCCCTGTGGAGTTTAGTGTAGAGTAAGTTAACTAAGATATGGAAAGTGTTTGGCATGGCTACTGTAACATAATCACTCAATATATGTAAATTTGGGGGGCACCTGGGTGGCTTAATCGGTTAAGCATCTGACTCTTAATTTCGGCTCAGGTCATGACATCAGGGTTGTGAGATCGAGCCCTGCATTGGGCTCTGCAGCTCAGCAGGGGGTCTGCTTGAAGATTCTCTCCCTCTGACACTCCCCTAACTCATGGGCATGTGCACTCTCTCTAAAATAAATAAATAAATCATATATATATACACACACACATACACATATGTGTGTGTGTGTGTGTATATAAATTATGGTGCTGATCAAAATCCTGATATTGATGACATTACTAAAGTACTATCAATTTACTATCAAGTACTAGCATTTATAAATACTTATGTTCCTGTTTGACTTGTAAATAAATAAGGTGGATAAGTAAAGTTCTCACAAGAAAGTCACTTGGTCTAGTTAATGCACTTAATTTTAATCTGTGCAATTACATACGTCAATTATATGAGGAAGTTTTTAAACATAGTTCTCTTAATTATAAATGTTACTTATTTAGCAGTATTATTTGATGTAATTTAACTTGTCTTGGTTATAACTCCTTCGTATAACTTGAATCAATATCCTTGCATTATGGGTACATTTTCTCTGGATTTTCTTAGACATATATTACCAAGAAAAGGTAGAGGGAAGCACAAGACAAAAACAAAGACAAGATGAAGAAGATGAGAAGTTGGCAAGACCAAACAAATACTTCTACTTTCATGAGCAACAGAGGTTTGTTTTATTTTCTTCTCTTAATTCAGATCTTACAGTCCTTGGTGGTTTACAAAGATTTAAGTCAGGAAAGAAGAAGAAAAAGCCCTTAGCTTTGAGATATATTTCCTGACTACCAATATCCTTCTTGCAGTGTTCTTCTTGCAGGACATACCCAGTTATTTGGCAAAGCCTCCATTATCTGTTTATTTTAAAATGTTGACATATTGCATGGTGCACTGGGTGTTATACGCAAGTGGTGAACCATGGAACATTACATCAAAAACTAGGGATGTACTGTATGGTGACTAACAAAACATAATAAAAAATTAGTATAAAAATGTTGACATTTTGACTGAGGTTAAGATGGCGGAGGAGTAGGGGACCCCTTTTTCAGCCGGTCCCCTGAGTTGAGCTGGATAGGTACCAGACCCAGCAGGAACATCCACGGAATCAGCCTGAGACGCAGGAAGATACATCTGGATCTCTACAAATGAACATCTCCAGCGCTGAGTATCGAGGTACGAAGCAGGGAGCCGTGAAACCGCGCACAGATATCGGAGGCTAAACAGAAGGGGGAGGGAGCCGCCATGTCAGGGCGCCGGGAAGCGGTAGCCACCTGCACGGGGGAGCGGACAGACCACGGACCCGCATGCTTGAGACAGCAGACTGAGAACGGGAGCTCCAGGAGCACGCAGCGCAGGGCAGCTGGCGGGCCACCTGCACCGGGGAGCAGGCGGATCGCGGACACGCACTCTGGAAACAGCAGACTGAGTCCGTGAGCCAGGAGCGTGCGCCACCAAGCATCTCACGGAGCTCCGGAGCTCCGGTGTGCTCACTGGATCGAGGCTGAGACCGGGAGCTCCGGGAGCGTGCGCGGGGCGGCTGGCGGCTGGCGGCTGGAGGGCCACCTGCACGGGAGAGCAGACAGACTCGCGGTCAGCACCCGTGAGACACCAGACTGAGGCGGGGAGCTCCGGGAGCCCGCACGGGGCGGCTGGCGACTGGCGGCTGGCGGGGTTGGAAACACAAAGGACAGAGACGCGCCGGCCCTGGAAGTGAGGGCTGGGACGCTGGGTGTGGGGCGCACAGCCCGGGTTGCTGCAGGGTTGACCAGCACCAACAGAAACAGGGTTAAAGTGGCCAGAACATCAGTGGAGAACGATCCGCGATCCCTCTGTTCTGAGACAGAGGCTGAATTTCAGCCGCTGCTGCTCTCTCAGAAGAGGCATAGCAAACCGCCAGGGAAAGCCGCCAGAGAACAAAAGCCCGGAAATACCGGCTCACAGGGTGCCCATCCCCATCCCCCCTCGCAAGGGACATGGAGACTCTACCCAAACAGGGTTTTCTGAGTACCAGCAGGCAGGCCCCTCCTCCAGAAGGCAGGCCNTCCTTTATCCAGCAAAGCTGTCATTCAGAATTGATGGAGAAATAAAGACGTTCCAAAATCGCCAATCATTAACCAATTTCGTAACCACGAAACCAGCCCTACAGGAGATATTAAGGGGGGCTCTATAAAGGTAAAAAGGCCCCAAGAGTGATACAGAGCAGCAAGTCACAACCGATACAAAGACTTTAAAGAGAAATGGCATCATTAAAATCATATCTGTCAATAATCTCTATCAATCTAAATGGCTTAAACTCTCCCATAAAACGCCACAGGGTTGCAGATTGGATAAAAAGACATGACCCATCCATTTGCTGTCTACAAGAGACTCATTTTGAACCCAAAGATGCATTCAGACTTAGAGTAAGGGGATGGAGTACCATCTTCCACGCAAATGGACCTCAAAAGAAAGCTGGAGTAGCAATTCTCATATCAGATAGACTGGATTTTAAACTAGAGGCCATAGAGAGAGATACAGAAGGGCACTATATTATTCTTAAAGGAAGTATTCAACAAGTGGATATGACAATTATTAATATATATGCCCCCAACAGGGGAGCAGCAAGATACACAAGCCAACTCTTAACCAAAATAAAGAGACATATAGATAAGAACACAGTAATAGTAGGGGACCTCAACACCCCACTATCAGAAATAGACAGAACACCCTGGCAAAAACTAAGCAAAGAATCAAAGGCTTTGAATGCCATACTCGACGAGTTGGACCTCATAGATATATATAGAACACTACACCCCAGAACCAAAGAATACTCATTCTATTCAAATGCCCATGGAACATTCTCAAGAATAGATCATGCTCTGGGACACAAAACAGGTCTCAGCCAATACCAAAAGATTGAAATTATCCCCTGCATATTCTCAGACCACAACGCTCTGAAATTGGAACTCAACCACAAGGAAAAACCTGGAAGAAACTCAAACACTTGGAGGCTAAGAACCATCCTGCTCAAGAATGACTCGATAAACCAGGAAATCAAAAAACAAATTAAACAATTTATGGAGACCAACGAGAATGAATACACAACGGTCCAAAACCTATGGGATACTGCAAAGGCAGTCCTAAGGGGGAAATACATAGCCATCCAAGCCTCACTCAAAAGAATAGAAAAATCTAAAATGCAGTTTCTATATTCTCACCTCAAGAAACTGGAACAGCAACAGAGGGACAGGCCTAACCCACTGACAAGGAAGGAGTTGACCAAGATTAGAGCAGAAATCAATGAATTAGAGACCAGAACCACAGTAGAGCAGATCAACAGGACTAGAAGCTGGTTCTTTGAGAGAATCCATAAAATTGATAGACCACTGGCAAAACTTGTCCAAAAACAAAGAGAAAGGACTGAGATTATTAAAATTATGACTGAAAAGGGAGAGGTCACGACCAGCACCATTGAAATTGCAAGGATTATTAGAAACTTTTATCAACAGCTATATGCCAAAAAACTAAACAATCTGGAAGAGATGGAGGCCTTCCTGGAAACCTATAAACTACCAAGACTGAAACAGGAAGAAATAGATTTCTTAAATAGGCCAATTAACTATGAAGAAATTGAGTCAGTGATAAACAACCTTCCAAATAATAAAACTCCAGGCCCAGACGGTTTTCCTGGGGAATTCTACCAAACATTCAAAGAAGAAATAATACCTATTCTCCTAAAGCTATTTCAAAAAATAGAAACAGAAGGAAAGCTACCAAACTCATTCTATGAGGCTAATATTACCTTGATCCCCAAACCAGGCAAAGACCCCCTCAAAAAGGAGAATTACAGACCGATTTCTCTAATGAATATGGATGCCAAAATCCTCAACAAGATCCTTGCTAATAGAATCCAACAGTACATTAAAAGGATTATCCATCATGACCAAGTGGGATTCATACCTGGGATGCAAGCATGGTTCAACACTCGCAAATCAATCAATGTGATACATCATATCAACAAGAAAAGACTCAAGAACCATATGATCCTCTCAATTGATGCAGAAAAAGCATTTGACAAAATACAGCATCCTTTCCTGATTAAAACCCTTCAGAGTGTAGGAATAGAGGGTACATTTCTCAATCTCATAAAAGCCATCTATGAAAAGCCTACTGCAAGCATTATTCTCAATGGGGAAAAGCTGGAAGCCTTTCCCTTAAGATCAGGAACACGACAAGGATGCCCACTCTCGCCACTATTATTCAACATAGTACTAGAAGTCCTTGCAACAGCAATCAGAAGACAAAAAGGGATCAAAGGTATCCAAATCGGCAAAGAAGAAGTCAAACTGTCTCTCTTTGCAGATGACATGATACTCTATATGGAAAACCCAAAGGAATCCACTCCCAAACTATTAGAAGTTATAGAACAATTCAGTAAGGTGGCAGGATACAAAATCAATGCCCAGAAATCAGTTGCATTTCTATACACGAATAACGAGACTGAAGAAAGAGAAATTAGGGAATCCATCCCATTTACAATAACACCAAAAACCATGCGTTACCTTGGAATTAACTTAACCAGAGACGTAAAGGACCTATATGCTAGAAACTATAGATCACTTTTGAAAGATATTGAGGAAGACATAAAAAGATGGAAAAATATTCCATGCTCATGGATTGGAAGAATTAACATAGTTAAAATGTCCATACTACCCAGAGCAATCTACACTTTCAATGCTATCCCGATCAAAATACCGAGGACATTTTTCAAAGAACTGGAACAAATAGTCCTTAAATTTGTATGGAACCAGAAAAGGCCCCGAATCTCCAAGGAACTGTTGAAAAGGAAAAACAAAGCTGGGGGCATCACAATGCCGGATTTCGAGCTGTACTACAAAGCTGTGATCACAAAGACAGCATGGTACTGGCACAAAAACAGACACATCGACCAATGGAACAGAATAGAGAACCCAGAAATGGACCCTCGGCTCTTTGGGCAACTAATCTTTGATAAAGCAGGAAAAAACATCCGGTGGAAAAAAGACAGTCTCTTCAATAAATGGTGCTGGGAAAATTGGACAGCTACATGCAAAAGAATGAAACTTGACCACTCTCTCACACCATACACAAAAATAAACTCCAAATGGATGAAAGACCTCAATGTGAGACAGGAATCCATCAAAATTCTAGAGGAGAACATAGGCAACAACTTCTATGACATCGGCCAGAGCAACCTTTTTCACGACACATCTCCAAAGGCAAGAGAAATAAAAGATAAAATGAACTTATGGGACTTTATCAGGATAAAGAGCTTCTGCACAGCCAAGGAAACAGTCAAAAAAACTAAGAGACAGCCCACGGAATGGGAGAATATATTTGCAAAGGACACCACAGATAAAGGACTGGTATCCAAGATCTACAAAGAACTTCTCAAACTCAATACACGAGAAACAAATAAACAAATCATAAAATGGGCAGAAGATATGAACAGACACTTTTCCAATGAAGACATACAAATGGCTAACAGACACATGAAAAAATGTTCAAAATCATTAGCCATCAGGGAAATTCAAATCAAAACCACACTGAGATACCACCTTACGCCAGTTAGAATGGCAAAGATAGACAAGGCAAGAAACAACAATTGTTGGAGAGGATGTGGAGAAAGGGGATCCCTCCTACATTGTTGGTGGGAATGCAAGTTGGTACAGCCACTCTGGAAAACAGTGTGGAGGTCCCTTAAAAAGTTAAAAATTGAACTACCCTATGACCCAGCCATTGCACTACTGGGTGTTTACCCCAAAGATACAGACGTAGTAAAGAGAAGGGCCATATGCACCCCAATGTTCATAGCTGCATTGTCCACAATAGCCAAATCATGGAAGGAGCCGAGATGCCCTTCAACAGATGACTGGATTAAGAAGCTGTGGTCCATATATACAATGGAATATTACTCAGCTATCAGAAAGAACGAATTCTCAACATTTGCTGCAACATGGACGGCACTGGAGGAGATAATGCTAAGTGAAATAAGTCAAGCAGAGAAAGACAATTATCATATGATTTCTCTCATCTATGGAACATAAGAACTAGGATGATCGGTAGGGGAAGAAAGGGATAAAGAAAAGGGGGGTAATCAGAAGGGGGAATGAAACATGAGAGACTATGGACTATGAGAAACAAACTGAAGACTTCAGAGGGGAGGGGGTGGGGGAATGGGATAGACTGGTGATGGGTAGTAAGGAGGGCACGTATTGTGGTGCACTGGGTGTTATACGCAACTAATGAAGCATCTAACTTTACATCGGAATCCGGGGATGTACTGTATGGTGATTAACATAATATAAAAAAAAAAAAAGAAAAAAAATGTTGACATTTTGAATCATTCCTAGAGCACGGTAAAGTAAGCCTGTAGAAATGGTGATGGAGGCAGGCACATTACTGCTGCAAAGCAAGGAATACGTCTTTCCTGGCGAAGGAAGAAAATCTGCACAAAATAAATACAGACTTTAGTGAATAGGAGATATGTAAACAATATTCTGGCTTAATTCAGAGAAGATAAACTTGAACTCGGTGTTTATTCTTTGGATAATTAGAGAATATACATATTGGGCTTAAGGTCATAGCTGTTCCTTACATCACAATTTCCCTAGCTTTCATGTCCATTCGATCCTTTGGTTCTATTCCTAAGTTTTTCACCATAGATAAATAATTTAACAATAGAGTACCACACCCAGGATTGTCCTGGAAGAGTTATTTCTCTCAGAAAAAAAAATTGCCCTTTCTCTCTAGTTTGAAAGTTGAAAAATTAAAATCCTTGAGGTGTAGATGGTATACCCTGCTTTGTTGAGGATGGAAGTAGGAGAGAATACAGATAATTTTAAAAGACAATCACAAATTAATAGTAGAGCCTCTTGACATGTAGGAGCATGTCAAGAGTCTCATGACATGTAGGAGCATGGTTTAGTCATCCCTAGGACTAGACTTATTCTATCCCTCCTAGAAATTTGGTTAACTTGAATCCATAACTGTCTCCTTTATGTTCAAGTTAGTTTAAATTGCTACATAAAATGTCTTGAATAATAGAATCATGGTAAAGTGAGTAGCAATTTTATAGTATATACTGAAGCTTCTACAGCTTTTTTTTTAGTTTATAATTGTCCTTAGGTACCTTTATTTACTATAATTTTAACATACTTAGGAAAACAACTTATTCCCCTCACTAAAAGGAAAAGTCCTTCAGTTGTCATCTGATTCATCTAGAATATTAAATTTTAACCTCCGTTATTTTTATTATATCTGAGTTTTCTTCATTGGTACTATGAAACATGTTTAAATAACAATATTATTTATTGGAAAAACAGTTAAACAAAATACACTGAATAGTTTTATGATACGGTACCTATAAAATATTTTCTCCTCTGAATATAATAGTATACATTTTCAAATAAATAGCAAACACAATATTTCTCAAACAAGGAATATTTTAGCTCTGAGATAGTACACGTGATTCTCCAGTTGCCATGCTAACTAGTTTTTATTTTACAAAAGCACAGATGTATGAAACAAGCAAAAATAGACAAGAAAAGGCAATTTTTCCAGAATTGGCACATTTGTTTAATCCAAACATTGAATTTCTCTTCTTTGCAACTGATAACTTTTGAATCTTTATTACAAATAAAGCATAAAAAGAGATTTTAAACTTCAGATTTTGCAATATATTTTTAAATTTTTAAATAAAAGCCTACCAAGTCTGGATGGTCTACTGAATGACCCTGGCAGATATCAGAGGGTCATTCTCTGCATTATCAGGTTTCATTTTAGGCATTGATGAGATTTACAAAATGCTTCTCAAATCTGGTGTTTAGAAAGAATGTCCATCCTGATATGAGGGATGTATTTTGACTTTATATTGCCTGAAAATATTGTCTTGTTTAGTTTTCTTTTATAAAGTGCCACTGGCATGCTCTAATCATCAGGAAACATCGTACTTCTATTTCTCACCCTTGTATATTCCCTGATGCCTTCAGAATGATATTGAATATAAAGTACTAAAATACTTTTGAACGTAGAAAAATTATAATCAAATAAAGGGGCCAATTCTACAGAAGGATTGACTTCTGTTTCAAAAGCCAAGCCTCAGATTTGACTTGACTTTGCTTCAGAATATGTACTTTTTATTCTTAGAAAACATTTTTAATCCAAGTAAAAAAGTGTTGACTTATGTCTGATCTCTTGGTTGCACAACTGCATGTGGCATATTTTTGAGCAAGAATAGTTTTATATATCCCCAATCATTATTTGATTTCTCTTTCTTAACTCCCTAGAAATTAAGAGTCATGAGGGTTCTCAATAGTAAAACACCTCATGGGAGTCAATAGCAAAATACTTCTTTTTAAATAGATCCTAAGTTAAAAATAATTGAAAGGCATTTTCTTAACAATCTGTCCAATTGCTGATAAGGACAATTTTGCTCCTCAGAAAATATCAGCTGGGTCTTTCTATGTAAAATTTCATGCCACTGACCAAGTCTCTGGAAAAGTAGAGGAACGTATTATTCTCTCTCTTTCCAGTTCTGACCCCTAACTTTTCTCATCTTCAAATTTCAAAGTTCACCTGATACCCCTTCCTTCCAGGGAAGCCAGTGTCCAATCTGTGCTGAAAGCGTGTGTGGTGATGGAGTACTTTGAAAGTAATTTGAGAATGTGATTAAAAAATAAATAAAATAAACAGTGAAAGTCTTTTTACCCATAATTTGAAATTAAATAGTCTGAAATGAAATCACAGAATTAGTATCAGCTTTATATATACAATATATAGTAGATAGCTTTAAAGGGCAAAAAGATGAAAACTGTTGTGGGAAATAGGACCTGATCTACAGAATGAGTCACAATAGCATTTCAGCATGTTAATTCCATATCTCTTGCATTTGCTTTTTAACATCTGGCTCTTCTTTGGGCACCTGGGTGGCTCAGTCGGTTAAGCATCTGCCTTCAGCTCAGGTCATGATCTCAGGAGAATCCTAAGTTGGGCTCCCTGCTCAGCGGGGAGTCTCCTTCTCCCTCTACAGCCCCCCTGCCTCTCTCTCTCTCTCTCTCTCTCAAATAAATAAATAAAATCTTCAATAAATAAATAGAATCTTCCTCTTCAACTGCTAGGAACATGGACAAAGTTACAAGTACCCCTCCAGTTTATAATTCAAAAAGTGGTTCATGGACCAGGAGCCTCAACATCACCTGGGAGCTTTCCAGGTATACACAGTCTTAGGCCCTATTCTAGGCCTGCACATCCTGAATCTGTACTTTAGAAAATATGCATTTTACCAAAGTACTCGGGTGATATGCATGTTCAAGTATGCAAAGCACTGCCCGACAGGAGATGTAGATACTTATCACTTGTCACCCTTTTCTGCCTACATCCCAAAATGATCACAAGCATTCAACAGCTCAAAAATTCACTTCCATGTGTTTATTCCACATGAGCCAATGTGGTTTAAAATGAAAAATGTGAACAAGCACATTCAATTCCTATATGGACACAGAGCTCAGTGCTGTCACATACACTTCTTCATCTATCTTTGTATCAATCTCCAATAGGTAATCTGACCTACCCGGTTGTTATTATCATCATTGCTGCTGTTAGCATTTACCTTCTCATAATACTAATGAAAAGGAGGTTTAAAAAAGTCAAGTAAAACCAAATAACTTTCCCAGTATTATACAATTAGTAAATACTGCACTATTTCATTAGGATTATTGAATTGCTTCCTAACTGATCTGAGTGCAATCTTATCCTTCATATTGCTACGGAACTGAAAATCTCATATGCAGATTTAATTCTACCAGTTACCTACTTAAAATCCTTTGATGGGCTCCCATATGATTTGGGAAAAAGTCTTTCTGATTTTTCCTTGCATATCTTTCTTTCTATATGGGTTAGTACTGTGATTTTAGACTTTTTTCCAAACTAAATGATTTCTTTCTCTCATAACTTGTTTAAATGTGCTCTTCCTGTTACTAAAACATTCTCCTTTCCTTTATTCATATGCTCAACTAAAATTCTTTTTTTAAAACCTGTTTCATCACATTCTTTAAGAAGCCTTCCCAGACATCTCAATCTAATATTAATGCACCCTGCATCTGATTTCTCAGCCCTTATCCCATGCTATTAGGATAATTTCATTCCTGTCAGCCTTACCTTTGGAACTACAAGCTTTTGAGAAAAAGAAACATATTTTATTTCTTTTTTTTTTTTCTGCACTGGTTTTTAACAGAGAACTTGGCGTCCAACAAAGCCTTAATGAATGAACTAAGGTAATGCAAAAATTTATTAGAACTAGGGGCGCCTGGGTGGCTCAGTCGTTAAGCTTCTGCCTTCAGCTCAGGGCGTGATCCCAGCGTTCTGGGATCGAGCCCCACATCAGGATCCTCCACTGGGAGCCTGCTTCTTCCTCTCCCACTCCCCCTGCTTGTGTTCCCTCTCTTGCTAGCTGTCTCTCTGTGTCAAATAAATAAATAAAATCTTTAAAAAATTATTAGAACTAGATGGACCTGAAAGATCAATATTCAAATCAAGTAATACTATTTCAGAAAAAATTGAATTTGGTCCTCAACCTCAAGTACTATTCTTTTATCTTCTGCCTTCTTATCACCTTCCTGATACCCATGGGTGTGATAATCAATGTCAGAGGGAGAATCAAAAGTAAGCAGGTGGACCCTCCTCTTGATAATAGCTGGAATAGTGGTAGTAGGTGGTTCCAGCCAATGAAACAGTGTTTGGTTTCCATACATATAAAATAACAACAATTAGGTTTCATTGAATTTTGGTATGTGATAAGCACATTGTTGCTAGTTTATAGTTATCTAGTTAATCTTAATTTTAAAAACCTCTGAGGTTTATATTATCACCCCATTTTCTAGATTAGTAAATTGAAATTTAGAGAGGTTATTTCATTGCCCAAGAGCACACAGACTGAAAGTGGCAGAACCCAAGGCTCAAACACTAATTTCTCTGATTCCAACGTGACTTTAACAGAATACAGAAGCTCTTCATTCTTCTGCATCATCCCTTTAACCCAGGGTAAAACACAGAGGATCAACACGTTTCCTCCAGGAACGTATTCCTGGAACCATGCCCTAGACAAGAGTGGGTCTCTCCTTCTTCAGCCTTTCTGAGCTGATAATTCATGCTGACCCTGATTGAGCTGGGTTTCAGGGGAGAGAATCAGGCTTTACACCACAATATAAACCTATTCTTTGTATGATCTTCACTGACTCCTTCAACTGGAAGGAATCTCAAGTTCATACATTCAGTTCTATTTAACTTCTGTTCAGGTTCTGCTTAAGCATTTTGGTACCAGTCTCTAAATTTTCAGCAACAACACACTGCTTCCCATTTAAATGGGCTACTTTTCAGAAAATCTGGAACATATCCTTGACTTTTTTATTTGTCTTTGGAAGTTCAGGGAATCCTGCCCCCCATTCCCAGTTTTTCTACCTGTAGTCATTTTTGCTCTTTCCAGCAAGTAGAGTGCAATGTTCATGTAGATTATGACTGTTGTACTGGGACGGTTCATTATTATAACGAAGTGAGCCACAGCCAGTAGTCCATGTGGCACACATTTTTTTAATAATTTAAATCTAACTGTACTGCTAAGGTATTAAAGACGTATAAAATGTTGAAGCTATTTAATTATTTTAACATATTCTGTTACTTAATATTCTCTTAGATTTCACATGTTAAGTTTTAGTCTACAATGAATTTCAGAGCCAAGTTTAAAACTCTCAAAATAGAATTTTAATGGAAATGCTAAGATATTCTCAAGTATAGCTGCATAAAAGCTGCAGGGTTTTTTTTTAAACCATTTCCATCACGGTTTAAAACATATGGCAGGTCCTTTTTGGAAGTTTTCTGTTGGTATGTAGAATTTGTGGTTACAAATATTCTACCATTTAAATAAGCTCACTCAACTTCACCTTTCTGAATTAGCAGAACTTAACTATTCATTGTCAACTGATTCATGAATATAGAACGAAGCTTCATTTGGAACATATGGCCTAAAGATAATAAATTTCAATGCCTGATGTAAAGTAAATTAGAATTGGGATTGTAATGCTGATAGCTTTTTCTACAAGACTCTTATAACATCTGTCCAGAAACTTTAATTTTTTTCAGATGTTTTTCACACATGCTGCTTCAATTCTCTATGTGTGTATTATAACTTTCCTTCAAGAGAATAATTAGAAAAGTTGGTTATTATTTAAGAATAAAATAGCATATGTGTGACACAATAAAAGAGTATATAATCTTATCACTTTTAGAAGAGACTTAAATTTTACCAATAGGCAAATAATAATAATAATAATAATAATAATAATAATAATAATAGGAGGAGGAAAAACTAAATTATGTGTTGAGGTTTGAGGACATAAATGCCTCTAAATGAATTTTTATATCAAAAGCAATCACTTTATCACATATAACACCCTTCCTGTCTAAGCTTTCCCATATATCATAGGAACTAGAATTTGGAAACTAGATTTACCATTATCTCCTGCCAGTATGGTTATTTCTGCCAATGAGAGGTACTCTCAAAATATTTGGAAAATGGAAGAAAAAACAGAAGTAATTATTCTTTAGCCAACAGCTAGGAACAGGCAAATGGCTTTGGCAGATGTCAGTTGAGAGTGTTTGCCAGCCACTTCCATGTGCCCTCCTGAGAGTCATCCACTTTGTTGTTGTAAGCACTGAGAACATGAGTGGCAATTTTCTATAATTTCTACACTTCCCAGTTTTGTGAAATCTACCAGGAGCTTTCTGATCTACTCTGTCCTAGCTCTTCCAACAATTAAGCAAATCTCTGATTTCCAGTGTTAAATCTATTCCTATTTAAATACTTCTGTAGTTTCTATATTCATGACTTAACTAACTGATACATCTACTATAAGAACTGTGATTTGCTTGAAGAAATCAGGCTAGAATTTTGTCACTTGTGAATATTAATATAGATATGCAAATGTAACCAACTAAAAGGTTGGTTGTAAGGGAACTTCCTAAAGAATTTGAGAGGAAGCTCTTGTTTCTGTGTAACTTCTGCCTATTTTGATCTGGGGTCACTGTTAGTTATCAGGTTGTCAACAGTCGGTTAGAAGAGTTGGTCACAGAGTGGAGGAGAACGAGAACAAACTGCAATCCGCCAGGGACCACTGTGTCTCTCTGCCATCTATATGATCACAGTAAGACCGTTGAAGGGTAATATTGTTAGCTCACTTTCACTTCTCAGATCTCCCATGTTTTTACTCATTGGGCCAGATCTAACCAGGAACCCAACAAGTAAAGGGATCTCAGGCAGTGGACCTCCCTATTTAACCAAGTGGCCTGTAGAAAAATGTGGTACACATGAGTAGGAGTTAACTTGATGAGGATTTCAGGAATAGGGGAAACAGATGCTTAGGGGCAGAGAGATCAGATGTTGTATCCAGCATTATAATTAATTATGTAATATAAAATAAACTCTTGCTTATATGCAACTTTTGATCAAAATTGTTATTTCCTGGTTTGGTTTTATGAGCAGTGGTTTAAGAGTTAAAAGTAGAATTTAAGCACCTCACATAAAATCTAAAAATGAAAAGAAAAAAACGAAATCTAAAACAAAACAAAAAGTAAAAGAAAAAAGAAACAAAGCAGTATCAGAAACTAGATAATAAAGGAAAATCTATACTTTTAGGTTTGTTGTTTTTGTTTTTAATGGGCACACAGCATATTAAATAAAAGAACAGCTTGAGAGATAAATGATAAGAGAGGGAGCTGACAATGCAGACCTAAACTGGGCATATTTCATGAGAGTTTAGGTTTGGGTATTGCTGGATTAGTTCTCAGAATCTCTGACAGACACTCATTTGCCTTCATCTGGACAATTTTGTTGTTGTTGGGGGCCATAAAATAATTCACAGATACACACCCTTGCACAGGATTCTTATGCATGGTGGAGCAAATTCTTATGTTATATGACTTATATAGTATGAATCTTCAGAAAGTCCCCAAGATAAAAGAAAATATTAAATATTTACTTAATACTAAGTCCAACTGATAAATAAATGATCAAAATTTTTTCTTCTCTTAATTATTTTTTTCTCCTTTCCTTCTCCCTCTTTTTCTTGTTCTCTCTTGCTCAAATACCATTTAGCTATTGTTTTTAGGACTGATAATGATGACTTAGACAATTTTTATTAAAATATTTATTTTGATTATTTACTATTTATGAGGAAGTGAGACTGTGAAAACATCACTTTTGCACTTAAATATTAAGTAACAAGTGAAAGAAACCAGCCCTTGAAAGAAAGAAAAAATAGACAGCTATCCTATATAATCAGGGCTTTGATTCAGGCTAGAAGATACTGTATCATTTGGATTTTATCCAGTCTTGATGAAAACATCAGTGAGAAACCTCAATACCATATATTTTGTTTCGTTTAATCAATGAAGTTGAACCAAAAGAAAATCAATAAAACATCATGGAAAAGTAGTTAGTATATAATTTTAAATTTATATTGTTAACACAGCAGTAGTAGTATCAGATCTCCTTTTTATTTTTTCTCTTTTCAGGAAGTATAAAAATGAGGTAATTACAATTTATAGACCTCATGAATATTTCTTAAATCAGGTGCGGATTATTATAAGAAAGAGCAAGAAAATATCATTTATTCATATTTATTTTTTGATGAAGTGAAATTATCCCTTTTTCTTTCTGCCTTTGTTCCACAGATCTGCACATTACTGTGAGTAGACACTCTCATAACAACTTTTTTTTTCAGTAATATGCTGAAAGCTAGAAGGATCTAATACATTCAATGAACTATTTTCTATTTAATAATAGTGAGAAGAGAAGCCCTCCATGTAACTCCTCGGGCTCTTTGTGCTTAATCGATTTCTATTCTTAGTTTATATAATGCTTCTTTGGAAAAGATATATTACAGAGGGAATACCTAGTGCCAAATATTTTTTTAAGATGCCAAAGTATTTTTTTAAAGATTTTATTTATTTATTTATTTGAGAGAGAGAAAGAGAGCACAGATGGATGGTGAGAGGGAGAAGAAGACTCCCCGCTGAGCAGACAGCTTAAAGCAGGGCTAGATCCCAGAACCCTAAGATCATGACCTGAGCCCAACTCAGATGCCTAACTGACTGAGTCACCCGGGCACCCTGATACCAAAATATTTTTAAGCCAGAATGCATGGAATAATTTCACATACAACAGGTCACAGCCTCCCAGTAAAGTATGAGTCAGAAACTCCTCTTTCATATAAATCTATGGAGTGTTTTTCAATCTGGATTTATGGTACTCTCAATCTCTGCTCAAATGTTACCAAGAATATTTAATAAGATAATCCAAGAAGATCAAAATAAATTCTGGGTAAATGTACGCAAAAAATAGTATTGCTACCTTATTTTATGTTCACTTCAGAAGAATGCTTTCAGTAGTATTCTTATGTAGATAATGTACATAATTACCATGAGACATAATGTCTATTGGGAACGTCAGTCAAGTCACATTTGCCTAAACATTTCAATTTAATTTAAGATATATATATTGAATGCCCACTATGTACCATGTACTTTTCTAAGTGCTTGGGGTAAATCAGTGAATGAAATAAATTAAAAAAAGCTCTGCCTTATAATCTTACATTCTAAATATACTTAAATATTTTCATCTAGATTTTTTTCACCTCAAATTCAATATAATTAAAATCAAATTAGTCATCTTCAGTAAAGATGCTACTGTTCTTGTGTTTCATATTTTTGCCAACATGATAAGCATCTGAATTTGTAATCTTTTCTACACCTTCTTTTGCAATTAGTTTCCAATTCTGTCACTTCACCATTTGTAATTGTTTTCATATCCATCTTAGTAAATGGTGTTCCTTTTCCCTCTTATCCATTCCTTTGTTATGTCAGTCATTAATTTATTGAATGAACATGTATTAAACATTTGTATTCTGTGTTAGATATCATGCCTGAGCTGTCACTATAGTTTTCTAACGGAATTCCTTATCTCTGCAACCTTATCTAATCTAGAAACATTATTGCAAGATAAGTTTTTTTTCTTTTATTTTTATTTATATTTTAAGGTAAGTTTTTTCTTTTAAAACTAGTTTTATCAATGCCGATTTTCTTTCCACCCATTATCAATGACACCCATGTGCCAGCAGGATAAAGTTCATAGTTGTTTAATGATAACATCTTGACATTTTCGTTACCCAATGCCTGTTTTAACTTTATTGCTTTCTTCTTACAGCCACCTTTATTCTAGTAGGATGGCTTCCTTTATCAGTCCTCATATATGCCTTTATAGTTTCTTCCTTTGCGTTTTTTTCTAATGGAAAAATACTTTTCCTACTTCTCCCAAAACCAAGCTTAACCTCTACATCCTCCGTAAAGCCTTTCCAAACCATTTCAGCAGTCTGAGTTGTCCTTCTGTTTCATTTCAGTTATCACTTAGAACCTTTATTTTATACTTAATCTTTAGATTTCTATCTGTAAGCTTGCCTTCCAGTATGATACACGCCTAATAGATGCTCTAGATTACTAATGATTTATACTGTACCTCATTCCTAAATGAGATTGATTGACAAAGAATATACATCAGATGATAGTCAAAATGAATAAAAAATATTTGATGAGAAATTTGGCATTCATGTAAATACATGTTGAAATAAAGGAGATAAAGATAAAAATGTATATTTAGACAAGAATATGTCAATCAATTGCCATAAATTTGTCTGCAAAATCCAAGTAGCCAAGAGAAAGAGAGTTTCATGATTAGTTACATGATTCATAGTGTATGAATATAATAACAGAAATATTGCTGAGTATAACTACTCTATTATTGAAACCAAAGGAATGATCCCTGGTTATCCTCATAGCACAGTACGTATGTGGTGAATTATATCCTCAATTATGTAAAATGCAGAAGTTAGTTACTTAGGGGTTTTCTTTTTTTTTCCACAAGAGTTTTTCAAACTAAGATAATGAGACTTGGTCAAAACAGATCTCAGTAAATAATATTACATTTGGATAACAGTGAATCTCTTTCACATATGCAGCTCTTACATAGCATGTATGGTACCAATAAGAACTTTAGACTGCTACAGGAGATAATGGAATATATATTGCTCATAATTCTGTAATTTAAGGGATTTTCAATGACAATTTGATGGAGATCAATTTAATCCTACATGCTGTCAGTAGAATTTAACCATATGTAAAATGTGACAGTACTTTTATCTAAAAAAGGAACTCTTAATTGGAGAGGAAATGGTGTGAATGAAATCCTGTTGTGCAATGTCTACATTTTAAGATTGCAATAAATAGAAATATAATGTGAAATTATATTTAAAACCTTATTAAAGTTTATAATTTTTGAAATAAAGTTTCAAGAATTATTGGACAGATTCTTCATGGTTCCCCTCTCTGTTTACCAGGGCATGACATGAGTCTTCTTTATACTCTAAAGGAGTACTTGAATGCCAATAACAGCTATACTTTAGATCTAAAAGACTGAGTAAAAACTCAAGCATACTAACAAAATTGAGAATTGGAAAAAAAAAAAAAGAGATGAGAAATTTAAGTACCAGATATTGGTTTTCTTTTTGTAAAGTTGAGAAATATCGTAGCTATCAGCACTTTCAGAGTTTAGATGGCAGGAAAAAACAAAAACAAAACCAAAAATAAAAACTAAAAGCAATTATTCTTTTCCTACTGCAGGGGATGAGGGTGGGGGGAGACGTGATTAAAGAAAGTTGACCTGTAGGGAAAGTGAGAAAAGAAAGAAAACAGGAAACAGCATTAAAAGAAAAAAAGTAAAAATTAGAAAGCTTACGGGCAGGTAAGGGATATGACTTAATAAAAAGCATATCTAGGGGCACCTGGGTGGCACAGCGGTTAGGCGTCTGCCTTTGGCTCAGGGCGTGATCCCAGCGTTATGGGATCGAGCCCCACATCATGCTCCTCCTCTATGAGCCTGCTTCTTCCTCTCCCACTCCCCCTGCTTGTGTTCCCTCTCTCGCTGGCTGTCTCTCTCTCTGTCTTAAAAAAAAAAAAAACACATTTCAAATGTTTTCCTTTTAATAGATATGCTTTTTATTTTTTTTAAAGATTTTATTTATTTATTCGACAGAGATACAGATAGCCAGCGAGAGAGGGAACACAAGCAGGGGGAGTGGGAGAGGAAGAAGCAGGCTCATAGAGGAGGAGCCTGATGTGGGGCTCGATCCCATAACGCTGGGATCACGCCCTGAGCCGAAGGCAGACGCCTAACCGCTGTGCCACCCAGGCGCCCCTGAAATGTGTTTTTAAAAATATATTAAATTATAAGAGATTTATCAAAACCAAATTGTCTTAAGAAATAATGATTACCCAACATTTGCATCAACATGGAACGGCACTGGAGGAGATAATGCTAAGTGAAATAAGTCAAGCAGAGAAAGACAATTATCATATAGTTTCACTTATTTGTGAAACATAAGGAATAGCAGGGAGGGCATTAGGAGAAGGAAGGGAAAAATGAAGGGGGAAAAAAAAGGGGAAGATGAACCATGAGAGACTATGGTCTCTGGAAAACAAACAGAGGGTTTTAGAGGAGAGGGCGGTGGGGGGATGGGTTAGCCTGGTGATGGGTATTTAAGGAGGGAACGTATTGCATGGACACTGGGTGTTATATGCAAACAATGAATCATGGAACACTACATCAAAAACTAATGATGACTAACATGACATAATTTAAAAAAAAGAAAAAAAAGAAGTTTGAATGTAAATACTGTTCAAAGATACAATAAACAAATACAAAAAGCAAAATACAATCCTGGGTCAAGATATTAAATCATACATATTTAGAATTCATTATAAAAATCATCAAATCAGACAAATGAAGTAAATTTTTAATTGCCAAAGGGGACAGTACAATAAAAATATATAAATACAATGAACTTTATGCAGCAAAGAAGTAATAAAATATATAAAGAAAACCTGATAAAAATATAAAGACAAATTGAAAGCAAAATTATAATGAAAGGTTAGCAAACCACTGACATTTTTGACATCAAAGAGAAAATTAGACAATCTTGAGGATACACACATAAAACAGGGCCAGGGGTGGGATGCTTATTTAAGATAGAACAGGGGTGCCTGGGTGGCTCGGTCGGTTAAGTATGGGATTCTTGATTTCAGCTCAGGTCATGATCTCAAGGTTGTGAGATCAAGCTGCCATGTCAGGCTTAGCGGGGAGTCTGCTTTTCTCCCTAACCCTCTGACCATCCACTGCTTGGGTGTGAGCAGGCTCTTGCAGTCTCACCCTCTCTCTCTTTCTCTTTCTCTCTTTGTAAAATAAATAAATAAATCTTTAAGATAGAATAGGTGTTTGTTCTACCTATTGGGCAATTTAAAAAATACTAAGATATTTTTTCTCTAAGTTAATTCAGAATGTCCGTTTGTCATCAGAGGAATGTGGAAAGGCCTATGTCAAAATCACCTCATCAAATTGCTTTGTACCTAGAGATGTCTTAGGGGAGCCAGATATTTTGCCTTAGTATTTATAGGCAATTTGTGTCAGATTTTTTTTCTTTATCCTTGAAATTCAATGTTTTTACTGCAGTGTCTAGTATGAGATTATTTAATAATGTTTTGTTAACAATAATTTTATTTAGATATTCCTTCATTTTAATGAAGTATTTTTTCGTATCTTCAAATACATTCTCTGATTTACTTGTTAGTTCATTTCTGCAGTTACATCTCTTACTAATCTGATTGGATCAGCCTCATCCATCCTCTGTACAAATCATCTTATTTTTCATTAATTTGTCTCTTTTGCAGTATCTTCAATTCTAGTGGTTTTCCACTTGGTTTCCTATGTTATTTATCATTACTTTTGCTGCTAGCAGTGTTGATATATTTGTCTTTCAAGCGAATTCTGAAACTCTTCCAATTCCCCTTTTATCTCTTATTTTATAGAATTCATTAAAAATTTCCTTGAGAATTTAGCCATGCAAATTCGTCGTTTTTTCCTAAAGTGTCTCCTTCAAAATTGTATTTTCTGTTATTCGCATGTTACAAATATTTGCATAGTCGTATATATATATACATATGTATGTGTGTGTGTGTACACATATATATGTATATTAACATTTGTAATTTTCACCAAAAATTATTGTTTAGATAGATTCTTCATGGTTCCCCTCTCTGTTTACCTGGGTATGATACGAGTCTTCTTTGTACTTACTATAAAGAAGTATTTGAATGCCAGTGATTTCTCAAGACCTGTTCAGCCATGCAATTGCTTTGAGCAAGCATTAAAGGACTGGGTTTGAGGGGTAGTAACAGATGGGAAAATTTGTCTTCTTATGCACTTTTTTTTTTCTGTGTTAAAATCTCTATATTATAGGACACCTTTGCTAAAATCTCATCTCTAGGGAAGTAGTTATCTTTTAGATGTATGTTTGTTCATCATTTTAGGGTGTGTCAGCCTTTAATGGGAAGTTAAGTTTGGAAGGGCTCATAATTTGTTGGATTTGCATTTGGTTTCCCACCTGAAATAAAAGAATGGTACATGAGAAATATAGAGACACAGGGTTGCAATATGACACCAACTTTATAATAAGGATGAATTAAAGTTGGAAAGCAATCCATTAAAAACAATTAGCATTAATCACAAAAAGTGTAACATTGTAAAGCAACGGCAAAAGGCTGGATTTTGCAATAGATGTATCTATAATAAAACAGTTAAAAAATATGGAGCCAAGGTGTATCAATGACACTGTGAGTCAGGGGAGAGAAAAGAAATCGATTTTTTAGGAGGCCAGCCTTATCAGTTTTTAGTAAATACCTAGTGGAGCAGTTGTCCAGTGGAGGGTTCCTTGCTTATACATCTTTGGTACAAGCCAAGTACCACAATAAAATTTCTGCTTAACTAGATATAAGACCTCCAGGCTCACCTTTTCAAGTTAAACTTTTAACATGTTCCTGCTACAAGTCACAGCAGACTGAAGTGGTCAAAGTGCTAATGCTATTTACCTCAAGTATGATCCCCAACTATTTGTTCAATAACTCTACTGATTATGGATTGTTCAATGTATACACTGGCAATAATTCTGTCATCTGCACAGTGTCAATTATTTTGATACGAAGTAACTTTCAAAACTTTCATGATATGGTTCATGGTCATAGAGGAGATTTTTAGTTTGAAAATATTCCTATTATCAGTCTTTTAAGGTAGCTAATTACCAGTGTCATTTTTTATTATATGTGACAAAATATAGTCCCCTGAATGTATGTTGAATAATGTATGAGTGGATCAGTGGAGGGCAATTTAGTTGTCTTTTCCTACTTCCAATATAAGACTTCCCAATCAAACAATAGAAACAGAGCTACATAGAAACAATTAAAAAAATAATTCCAGGGGCGCCTGGGTGGCACAGCGGTTAAGCGTCTGCCTTCGGCTCAGGGCGTGATCCCGGCGTTATGGGATCGAGCCCCACATCAGGCTCCTCCGCTATGAGCCTGCTTCTTCCTCTCCCACTCCTCCTGCTTGTGTTCCCTCTCTCACTGACTGTCTCTATCTCTGTCAAATAAATAAATAAAATCTTTAAAAAAAAAATAATTCCAATTCATCTATGTAAAATTGTATTAAAAGAAAAACAAATCTATGTACCATCTTATGGGATCAATAAATTTTGCACTTATATGGATTCTGATTCTATCCTGCTTCCTTGCCAACCTTTGAGTGTATGCCAAAAGGAGATGGACCTTGCAGGAAGCCTGCAAAGTAGGATTTCTTTTTTCCCTAGAAAGGAAAATGGATACATGGAGAGAGCCATGCAGGTATAAAACATAAACCTCAAGGATTGTTAAGGTTGGCAAATTACTAGTAATGCATGTTTTTAATTCATTCCTGCCAGGTAAAACAGACATCCAATTACCAAAACTCACTGCAGAAGAGAAAACCTAAACAAATCAATAATGATGAAAGAGATTGGGATGTTATTAATAATAACAGAAGGAAGGAAGGAAGGAAGGAAGGAAGGAAGGAAGGAAGGAAGAAGGAAGGAAGGAGAGAAAGAAGTAAAGTGAACTACTTTCAAAAGAACCAGGCCCAGATGGTTTACAGTGGATTTGCAAGCAGCCTAACTCCAAAGCATTTGGCATTTCTCTGGTAAAGCATGTGAGTGCTTTTATAATGTAGCCATTTTGGTAGCAGCCGAATATTTAGAAATGTTTTCCCCTTCTGGGTCAGGACTAATATTAACTCTTAAATTTTAGTGAGATAAAAAGTTTCAGAATACCAGGGAATAGTTTTTACTGTTTTTTAATTCACTATCCATGACAGTGCTAAGCAAATTTAGATATTACTCACACAGTTTCAAGCCTTCTGACAAAAGTAAAGTTTCTTTAAATGTAAGAAAATACTGAGGTGAAATGGCTCACTGGGTCAGTCAGTAGGTAGCCAAGGACGAGTTTGAATTCTACCATAGCCATGCTATATGGGTGCTTCTGGGTGGCTACTCAGGTGGAGAGAAAAGTGACCCCTTTTATTATTTCCTATAAAACAGACTTATAGGACTGCAATGGCATCTGGTCACAAAGCTTTTCAACTGAGGGCAAGTTTATTTTCTCTAGCAGAATTTTAGATGGCAAGTCAGCCTGATCTCCAAACAAAGAGATTTTGTGCAAAGATTCCATAGACCATACATTTTCTGTTCTCGGTAAAGTTTATCTTTTGGAAAAGGGTCACAGAGTTCCTACTGTAGCATCCTTAAGCAAAATAGACATTTTAAAACTCATGCTTCTCGAAAGAAAGAAAAGAAATACATGTAGCTGTGTCAGAGGGCTTTGGGAGCTTGCTGAGGGTCTCCCAGCACTAACCCTATCCCCCGTCTCCATTCCTGTTGCCCACTTCTCACTTCCCTCTTTGTGTTATGCTCCTGGGGGAGGTACACTCACAATTCCTCCAAATGTAAAAGCATTTTACATGGTTTTCTCTATGTCTTAATCTTGGGCTAAGACTTGCTGCCTACTTATCCATCTAGTCAACCTTCCAAACCCACCTCAAAAATCCTGTCTTTCTTGGGACGCCTGGGTGGCTCAGTCGTTAAGCGTCTGCCTTCTCCTCAGGATGTGATCCCAGCGTTCTGGGATCGAGCCCCACATCAGGCTCCTCCACTGGGAGCCTGTTTCTTCCTCTCCCCCTCCCCCTGCTTGTGTTCCCTCTCTCACTGGCTGTCTCTCTGTCAAATAAATAAATAAAATCTTAAAAAAAAAAAAATCCTGTCTTCCAGAAGGGAAGCCTGCTCTGTTGTTCCTTCAGACATCTAGTTAAGCAGGCCCTCCTCTGTGGTGTCATTGTGACCTTGTGTCTATTTCTATATTATACTTTTTACCGTATTATAATTATTTTCCTCTCATATGTTGCCTCTCGGGAAGAATCTTTGTAGTACGTACATCTGTCATCTCCAATATACCCAGCAAAATACAGAATAAATTATGGGTATTCAATAATTTGACTGAATTTAATTAAATATCTTAGCACCAGGTGGGGTATAAGCAGGCAAAATAGAAAAAATTCCTTAACGTAGGTCAATGATAATTTTTGGGTGTTGTTATTTTTTTTTACTATATCATACATTAATCTGAATGAAACAAATACAAAAACACTTGTTATTATTAAACAAGCATTATATAGAAAGGAAAAAAAATGAAAGGTGACCATTTGTTGAGCCTACTATGATTCTGGTACTTACCATATTCCAAACATAGTATAACATAGGTGATATGCTAAAATTAAATATTTTCACTGTAATCACACCAAAGAGAAGGAATAGGGCTTAATTTATTAAAGGTAGAAACTGAGAATTGGGGCTCCTGGGTGTCTCAGTTGGTTAAGCATCTGCCTTCGGCTCAGGTCATGATCCCAGGAGCCCCATGTTGGCTCCCTATTTGGCAGGGGTCTGCTTCTCCTCTCCCTCTGCTTCTCTCCCTGCTCCTTCTCTCTCTTGCACATTCTCTCTCTCTCAAATAAATAATTAAAATCTTAAAAAGAAAAAAGAAACCAAGAATTAGATATTTGTTCATAGTCACTTTGGAATTTTGTCTAATTTGTTACTATTTGCCTTTCATCATCCCTGTTGTGTTCATGTCATAATTTTGAAAACAAATTTTGTTATTTTTTATTGTTTTTTGAAAACAAAAATTTGTATAGTTTGGGACAAATTTAACTTGGAATATATATATTTTTAAATAAAAAATATCATGATTATGAATTTTAAAATCTCATCATCATTCTTTCAGTGTGTCCCCTACTGGTGAACAACTTAATTTTCATTCACTACTAAAAACAATGTTATAACAACAATAGTTCTTTGTATACATCTTGTGCAAGTAAGCATTTCTTTTTACTACATTCCTAAAAGAATTGTGGTTTTGTGTGTGCTTTAAAGTTTGCATATCTGTATCTGTATCTGTGGCTGCTGTAGATTATAATATTCCAGCATCATGGAAAGGAATGACACTTTTTTTTTTTTGATATCTCAGTATGTATTGTACTTTGCCCTTACAATGATTACATTTCTCTTCAGCATATTTTATCCTGAATATTTAGCAGCATGTAGGAAAATGTACAGGTAAGGAAAAAAAAAAGAGTTTGGTGTTACTCCAAAGTATATATTTGTTTTTTGTCATGTTTCTCCATCTGGCCTAGCTTTGTTATTTTTTTATTGCCCCCCTGCCCCGAAATCTCTAAATGTGTTTTCTGTTGTTGAGGAACAAAGTTCTGTTTAAAAAAAAGCGAAGAGAAGAACAAAACCCAACACTTCTCACTCGCCTAAAGAACTGCTTATGTTTAGTAGATGATTATGGTTATAATAAGAAAGTAGAGCAACAGATCAATGAATGGAAGAAAGAAGCAAGAGGAAATCTTTTCATATCCTTCCATTCAACAGATACTTTGTTTTTCTGCTGTGTTAGGAGGAGTTAAAGGCCAAGTGCTCAATGGAAGGTAGGCAGAATCCCAAGAGAGGAAGGGTCCAGGAATCGCCTAGGGCTTGACATATTTTTACCGTTAGAAATTTCCTGGTTCTGTGATTTTCGAATTCTTGAGAAAGTGGAGATTCCCTGAAGCTGCCTGTATCAGCAACATCTTCTGAAAAATAATATTAAGTATTAGCAGTTAAGTTTTAAAACACTCAACTTCTTTCTCTGCTTGAACTTCTCGCCCCCTCCCCCGTCATATCTTCTAAAACAAATTTCCTGTCAAGTTACAGTTTACTTGATATTCGCTTTTAACAAGTATGTAGGCCTGTGACTAATCCAGAGATAATTATAGTGCCAATCCTATTGACAAAATCGAAATACTGAAATGGAAAAGCGTGCATTTCCACTTTTTTCCCAGTAATATTAACCTGTCACTTCAGTGCTGTATCAAAATTCCTTGGCTTCTTTCCTTAAATCAAATTTGCCCAAAGCCCTGAAAAATCACATTTTCATAAGCAACTTAGTCAGGCTACATCCACAAGCCCCAGGAGTGAGATTACCACATTGCCCCCATCAAAAACTTCACTTATGTGATAGTAAGAACTTTGAAAACTGACTTATACTTCTCTACTATAAACTCATCCTCAGGATTTAGGGAGATTCTTAATTAGCTTCTTATGCTCTCGTTAATGTGCTAACCGGTTGAGTTTCCATTTCAAAGGCAACGTGATGGAAATGTGCATGTTTCTCATTTAAGAACTACCACACTCATATTTGCACAATAATTTTGTATGAAAACTCAGCATCATGGAAAGTATAGCAACTGTGAGAGCTATAAACATGAAGAAGAATTTGCAAAAGAGGAAAAAAAGCATTCATGAGGCAATTTGCACCTTGTTACCTAATTTGAATTTTAATAGGCAGATTCCTACAATAGTCACATGCTGGAAGGAAACATTGATTGAAAAGAACCCAAGAAGATATTACCAGATAATTACCATACAATTTAAAATGCACATTCCATTGTTCATACACAGTGCTTTTTTTAAAAAAAATCAGTACATCATAGAACATTCAGAGGTTAGAGCAGAAATCCGATATCAAATGCAAAGTAAAATTATAAATCTCTGGATAATGAACTTTTTCTTTTCTGTTATGTAGCAGCAAGGCTAGGGAAACAGCCCTCAATGATCAAAGCAAATGCTGTGCCACTAAATATTACATCAAATGCTAAAATGCAAATGTTTTATACACTGAGAGAAATAGAAATAGTGAAGGCAGTACAGAAGATAGAGAAGCAAGAGAGAAAAAGAGAGAGAGAGGGATACACGCACAGTTAAAGCGCTTTAAAGTTTGTGATTGTCAAGGTCACTAACAAATACCCTAAAGTCAGTGCCCCTAGCAGTTGGGGGCCCAAAAGCAAAAAATCTGAATACACAGGAGGAATACTGTTGCCTAAACAAACCTTAAAGCAAACTAAAAATGCATTTCTTTGGTTTCCTGTGGTGAGTTCTACCCAATGTGTCAAGAGAAATGCGTAGCTTACCTGCCATGTTATGAACAATGCATACGCAAGGGGCACACACCCTCCATGTATTACTTTTAATCAGAATGGAATCCTAGATGCCTGGACCTGGATCTTCAAAAAAGCGTTGGATAAAAAAACAATGTTCCCTTTACCAGGAAGGCCTCAGCAGATAAATCATATGAGAATTTTATTAAAAACACCTGTTGAAAGCAGAATGATATGTAACTGTTATTTTAGGAAGCTAGCAGCAGATATCACATAAGGAGAGTATTTTAGTCTTAGTTGGAATGTCTCTTAATAGTTATTTGTATTAAATGTCTATGCATTATACATAATATATAGCACATATCACATATATAATATATATTTGTGTATATATTAAGTATATATGCTTTGTATTGTTGGTAATGCTTTTTTATTGCTGGGCTTCCAGAGACTTAGTATAAGTTGACTCCATCCACTGAGAAGGGAAGAGGCAGTTTTTATAGTAGCCATGAAACCCCACTGACCAATGCTATGGGGGAAAGATGCAAGATTAGCCTACAGCCACAGATTTGTCAGCTTTTCAAACCTCCATCACCTCCTTTTTTTTCCCTTGTGTCCTTCTACTTCCCCATATCCCTCTTTCTTTGGCAAAAACAAACAAACAAAAAGAAATTTTACTTAAACATATGGAACTGCTTCTGTTGATTTAAACAATTGAAGGGCTTCCAATCCTTTTCAGAACCATAGTGTAATTTATAAATACATTCTACCCACTTTTTCCAGCTGCTAATTAAAAAGTATGCACATAAACAGTAGTTGCTGATTCATTAAGATTTTATTTAGAAAGTGGAACTTCTAAATAGTTGACCACATCATATCCAGTGAATTGGTGATTCCAGACTAAATTTACTAAGAGATGTCCAGATTTCTCAGTTCACCTGGACCTACCCAGTGACTGGCTAAACTCTCTCAGAAAAATATATAAATCCAATATTTGCAATGATTTATCATTTTACAGTAAGGTTTAAGCATTGTAATTAATGTAGTAAGTTAAATAGTTGTGAACAGTAATAGGCGAAAAACAAAAAATCAAATTAAAGATAACCTTTCTTTATCAACTCAACAGAAAATATTTTTGCTATTGAACAACAAAAAATAGATCACCCAAATCCTGCACGTGTTTAGTTATGTATGGGGAAGGAAGGAAGAAAAATAAGAATACAAATATCAAATAACCTAAAGGAATTTGTAGAATTTTGGGGATCAGTGTTAAGCAAATTTAATTTTATCTCTACTTTCTGGAGATTTCATATAGTTTTTACTCTGCTTGGCCAATAAATAGTATTTAAAAATATTGTAAGTCAGATCCTGTTGTCGGTTACATGTAAGGAGAGTAAAGGAAAACGTATACTTGAAAACCATGCTTCAAATGAAAAGACAAATTTGGATACATGCCTGCAGCAGTTTGTGTTGTAGTGGTTGTTTTAACTATTGTGTTTTGTGAAAGTTGTATTTTTAAGAGCTATTTTTTTCACCTTTGCTCAGTTTTGCTGAAAGATTATCAAATATAAATAAGTGATGTCACTTTTTCTACAGCCTTTATTTAGTTTTCTTTTTCTCAACAATTTTAGCTGTAAGTATCTAACACTGGTTGGGTCACATGAAATCAGTGTTTGTTTTGAGTTCCACAGCATGCAAGGGTAGCCCCTGATGACCTGCATCTTCGAGTAGTGTGAAGGATGCAATGCACCTTCCTCTGTGAATGTTTTTGGAAGCCTCTGAAACAAGGGCGTTTGTATTTTCTACTCTGGTTAGATGGTTTTGTCAGGTTTGCGAATGATGTGTCTTCAAAGACACATTTTTCAAAAGCAGAGTGCATAGTTACCAAGGGTAAGTTTGAAGAGAAACAGTGGCTTTGGCATATCCAGTTCAGCTTTGTTCCAGAATAAAGCTCTGAAAGCCAAATTGAAAGGATTTGTAGCTATTTTATCATTTTACTCTTAAATACTGACTCATCTTTAGTCAGTACCCTCTCCTGCTGTAAGATAAAGTAATATCATACTGTTTTACCTGTTTCTCTATTCTCCTTACAAACATATTTAGTTATAATATTTTCATCTATTTAACAAGCATTTATTAATGGGTTGCTATGTGTAGGACCCTCTGCTTCCTACCAGAAAATAAAAAATAGACAATAAAAAATTTGAATAATCGGTGTCATAATCTTTTCCCAAAAGATTAAAGTAAAAGCCAAGATTTTGCAAAGATTTTCATAAAGTAGCAGATTTTGTTTAAATAGAATATTAATTTTTACAGATAGAAAGAAATGGTATCTGTCAGTTGTGGTAGGGAAGTCTTCCTGAAAGTGAGAACCTTTGTTTCTAGGCCTTGCTTTGGTAAAGTTTGTACAACAGAAAATCTGTTACAGAAAATCTGTAAGCATACAAGGTGTAGTTTTCCTTTATTTATGCCCAACTATGTTCCCATGCATCACCAGAACCAAGTAGGTAGTTGTGATGGTTAATGTTATGTGTCAACTTGACTTGGCTACAGGTGCTGGGATATTTGGTCATACATTATCCTGGGAGTTTCTGTGAGGGTATTTTGGGATAAGATTAATGTTTAAATTGGTAGACGGAATAAATATTGTTCTCCCTAATGTGAGTGTGGATCATCTGATCAGTTGCAGGCCTGCATAAAACAGAAATGTTGAAACCCCCACCCCCACACCAAGTAAGAGAGAATCGATTCTTTCCTGCATGTCTAGCTTCAGACTGTCACATGGGCTCTTTACTGCTTTTGGACTCAAACTGAAACATCAGCTCTTTCTGGGTCATGAGCCTGCAGCCTTTAGACTGGGACCACATCAGTTCTGCTGGTGTCAGGCTCAGACTAGAGCTATCCCATCAGCTTTCCTGGGTCTCCAGTTTACTGACTCACTCTGCAGATCTTGGGACTTAGTGGCTTTGTAATCATGTGACCTGATTCCGTAGAGTAAATCTCTTTATATATGTATACATCCTATTGGTCCTATTTTCTCTGGAGAACCCTAATATAGCAGTAGGCTAGCAATTTTCTTCATCCTAATTATCACTCACACCTGAAGACATTGCATAAGCCAATTAACTCTTGACATGAAGTGAGGGAGGTAGTTATACCTGGATGCTAAATTCCTTTCACTCTGATTTGACTAATAGTGTGTTCTTTTTTCAAGGATCTATGTGGAGAAAGATAAAATACCGTTCATATTTTTGACACTCCTCTGTGTGTAAAAGATTCTTAGCTCCAGAATGAATCTATATAGTACATTTTTTTTCATGCATTTATTCAACAATGTTCTGAACAGCTAGTATGTTCTGAACAGCTAGTATGTTCTAGGCATCCTTCTATGTCCTTAGAATACAGAGCTAAACAAAAACAGTGTGGCAGTTAGCAGGGACAATGTGTTTACTGAGAAAGATAATGAAAGACTTAATGTGATTAATTAACAATTGAAAGCTAAATATGAAAGCTAGAGAGCTTCTTTATTATCAAGAACTGTGAGAAGTCTGAGATTTTACCATGATTGTAAGATAACAAATATTCTTTCACAGTTTCGTGGAAGTTGATGGGAGTTATGAGACACCTGAGTCAAAAACTAAGAGTGGTGTCTTACAACAATAGAACAAATGAGATGTGATGATGGAAGCAAGGGTTGGACTGACGTGCTATGGGAAGGACTCAACCCCCCATTTTTGGCTTTGGAAATGGAGGAAAGAAGCCAAGCAGTGTGAAAAGCCTCTAGAGCTGGAAAAATGAGGAAACTGATGAAGTGGCTTTCGGGAAGGTAGAAGTGGAATACCACCCTATTTTCCCATAAGAGTCAGAACAAGAGTCCCATGCTGGTAGGAAAGCCAACAGGAAGGCCTGAGGTGGGCTTCGAGGCTGGGGAAGGAGTAGCAGAAGGTAACAAAGCAACCCTGAATTTGTGACAGTAATAAAGAGGCTCAGAAGTAACAAATCTGCCCGTTAACAATTTCGTCATGAATTCAGAAGTCTCTAAAATCTGTAGTTGGTACATCTTCAACCAGTCACTGTTTGTCTACATTATAACAATGACTGAACATTTATTTAAGAACTTCAGGGTCAATCATATGACAATTTAAGAAGAGCCTTTGCAATAATGATGTGACTGTATTAAAAAAATATATGTAATATTTCCAGTCAGCCAGTTAGGTATTAGATATTACTTTAAAGCAGGGGTCTCAGGGCACCTGGGTGGCTCAGTCGTTAAGTGTCTGCCTTCAGCTCAGGGTGTGATCCCAGGGTCCTGGGATTGAGCCCCGCATCAGGCTCCCTGCCTCGCTGGGAGCCTGCTTCTTCCTCTCCCATCCCCCTGCTCTTGTTCCCTCTCTCGTAGGCTGTCTCTCTCTCTGTCAAATAAATAAATAAAATCTTTGGAAAAATAAATAAATAAAATAAATTAAATAAATAAATAATTAATAAATGAATAAATAAATAAATAAATAAATAAATAAATAAAGCAGGGGTCTCTAAATTATGGTCCACAAACCAAATCTGACCCGTAGACATATTTTTGCATGGCCCTGGAGTTAAAAATAGATTTTTAAATTATTTTTAACGGCTTATAAAAACAAAGATATTAAAATATGGAAAAGATAGTGTATGTAGCCTGAAAAGACTAAAATGTTTACTATATGGACTTATAAAGAAAAATTTTGCCAATCCTTGCTTTAAATTCACATTTCAGTTTACCAAATATTTCAGTATACACTAATAATCATTCAAAAGTTTGGCACCTCTTTAACCTTTCACCAATGAAATTTGAATTTTATGAAAGGTATCAACAGATTGTTTCAAAATTTTATTTAACACTGGTATGATGGATAAGATTAACTTGAATGATTATTAAAAACATAATAATGTATATTAATTACCTAATGCATTCAGAAATTGAATTACAACCCCTAAAGATGTTCTTCTATAGTTGATTATCAAGAGAAAGAACCATATTTAATTAGTAATCAATTTATTGCCATGGTTCTTTTACAGTTTGAAGAGTTGGTAGAGCAACTAGATCACATAATCTCTACTAGATGGCCCATTAAATTTTGAATGGCTCTTTTATCTATCTCCCTTATTTCCAAGCCATTTTCAATAAACTCTCTGAATACTTCTACCCACTTTCATTGTTATATTTTTAACATTTCTTTGATTTTTATGGTCTCCCCTTGTTTGAATGATCCTAATATATTTTCATTATCCAATCCTATTTAGGGGAAATGAACTAACAGGTTTGCTACAGCCTCACTCATATCACCATCCTTCTAACAGCTGGAGAGTCCTGCATATGCAACAGTGGGAGCCCACCTCATCAAAGCACCAATATCAGTCAGGTCAATGGTATAAAGTTAGAGGATGCTTTGTTGTCATCATATGTTCAATCCAAGTGTTGCGCTCTCACCATTTAAGCAACCTCAAAAGTAATGTGATATATTTAGTTTTGACAGTGGAATTGCACAATTCCCATTTTCAATGTATGCTTTATGCATCCTCACTTTTATGAAATTCAACCTATTGGAAGTTTGTCAGTATTTCTGCAGAAATTGCAACTAATGAGGATCACAAATAAGAATGAACATGTCCTTCCATTTGACAGCATCTAATGTAGGGGAACTAACTCCCTGATTGCCAGAGTATAAAATCCATTTTAGCACAGCCTTCACAGATACCTATTCATATCAGCCCACAAAATGACTTAAATCTTTGTTTCAACATGTTTCATTTGTCTCTTGGTTTCTTCCTTCAGTAATATACATATAGTCTTTTTTTAGCGATTATTAGTAGGGATCGTGAGCATTTAGATCAAAACACAAGTCTGTGTTACTGCCTTTTGGCATCAGGTCATGTACCGCCCCAGCATAAACAGGGTCATCAGCTGAAACTCAGCAGACCTGGGGCCTCAGCCTCTTCATTTATTTTAGTTTTCACCAAAGAGGGCAAAAGGGTTCAAATTACGAAATTACTGCTTGAACTTCTTTTGTAGTCCATTCAACGCTTCCTCCCATTATAGTGCTACCTTCAAGTTTCATTATTTTTCCTTCTGTCATTGGCATTGACAGTTTAGCAGCCTCAAGTCAGGGGCAGCCTTGGAGCCAGTCTGACTTTTCATTCTCATTTTCTCATCTTTCTTTCTCCCAAAGAAAGCATTAGCTAACATTAATCATGAAGTCTGAGTTGTTTGAATTTTCACAGTGCCAGCTGTGAAAAATTGAATAATTGAAGGTCTCATTAAACTCCACTGGGCATTCTCAAATAAGCCAACAAAGAGATCCCATGTAACATCTTGAAAAACTATAGTAAAACATCATAACCAGAGAATTGGCATTGATAAACTCGCCAATCTCTTTCAGATGTCCCCAGTTCTACCTGTCCTGGTTTATGTGTGTATTTACTTCCATGCAGTTCTGTATGTATGTGTTCATGAACCCACCATCACAGTCAAGACATAAAAACATTAACACAAGAATCCCTTCCATTGTCCTATTGTAATCACAACCCCCTGCCCCGTTTCTTGACTCCCATGGCATGACAACCACTAATCTCTCCATTTCTATAATGTTGTCATTCCAGGTGTTATAGGGATGGAATCATACAGTATGGTACATTTTGGAATATGCTTTTTTCACTTCTCATGTATTGTTTGAAATTCATTGAAGTTGCTAAATGAATCAATAGCTTGTTCTTTTTATTGCTGAGTAATATTCCATGGTATGGTTTTTGAGTATTTTGACCTAGTCTTGCACATGTGGAATAAATCCCACCCAGTATGGCGTTTGTTTTCATATATTGCTGTCCTTTATTTGCTAATATTTTGATGAGGATTTTTGTATAAAAGTTCATGACAGGGGCGCCTGGGTAGCACAGTCATTAAAGCATCTGCCTTAGGCTCAGGGTGTGATCCCTGAGTTCCTGGATCAAGTCCCATATCCGGCTCCTCTGCTGGGAGCCTGCTTCTTCCTATCCCACTCCCCCTGCTGTGTTCCCTCTCTTGCTGGCTGTCTCTGTGTCACATAAATAAATAAAATCTTTAAAAAAAAAGTTCATGACAGATATTATGTAGGTTTTTATTGTTCTTTATATTTGCTCTTGTTTTGGTGTCACGGTAATATCATAAATCATAAAATGAGTTTGATAGTGTTCACTCCTGTTCTATTTTCTGGAGAAATTGCATAAAATCAGCATTAAGGTTTTTTTAAATATTTGAAAGAGTTCTCCAGTGAAACAGTCTAGGCCTGAGTATTTCTTATTTGGGAACTTTTTAGTTAGGCATTTAATAACTTTAATGGCAACAGGACTATTCAGATTATATAGTTCATCTTGGTTGACTTGGTAGCATGAGGCTTTTGAGGAGCTGACCCATCACTTCTAAGTTGTTGAATTTTCAAGCAAAAAGTTTTTTATAATGTCCTCTCATACTTTTAATGGATACAGAATGTGTAGTGATATACTCAGTTTCATTCCTAAAATTGATTATTTCTCTTTTTATTTTGTCAGTCTTACTGGAATTTTAATCATTTTATCGATTTTGAGGGGGATAACCTTTTGTTTCATTTCCTCTGTTTTTGTCATGTTTTGAATTACAGTAATTTCTGCTCCTATCTTTTTTTAATACCTTTCATCTACTTGCTTTATGCTTATATTGCACTACTTTTTCAAGTTTCTTGGGGTAGGAATTCATATTACTGATTTGGGACATGTTCTTATTTTTTGAAAAATAAACTTTATAACAATTTAGTTCTCTGAAAAATTAAGATGATATTACAGAAAATGCCCATATATTTTGTATACAGTTTCCCTATTACAGTTGACCTTTGAATAATGCAGGGGTTAGAAGCAGAGACCCCCCCATGCAGTTGAAAACCTGCATATAACTTTTGACTCCCCAAAAGCTACCAATAGCCTACAGTTGACCACAAGATTTACCAATAGCATAAACGGTTGAGTAACACATTGTGTATGTTATATGTATTATATACTGTATTCTTATGATAAAGTAAGAGAGGAAAGAAATGTTATTAAGAAAGACATAAGGAAGGAGAGTCCTGTACTATAAAAATTTCACGTATAAGTGGACGATCCATGTAGTTCAAACACATGTTGTCCAAGGTTCACTTATATTAGCATCTCACAGTAGTGTGGTTTATTTCTTATTGAAGCAGTATTGATTAGTAAAGCAGTATTGATTGGTGAAACAGTATTGTTATATTATTAGTGAAGCAGTATTGATATATTATCATCACCTAAATCCATGTTGTATTAGATTTTCTTAGTGTCTTTTTTCTGTTTAACGATCTCATTCAGGGGCATCTAGGTGGCTCAGTCGTTAAGCATCTGCCTTCGGCTCAGGGCGTAATCCCAGCATTATGGGATCAAGCCCCGCATCAGGCTCCTCCACTGGGATCCTGCTTCTTCCACCCCTACTCTCCCTGCTTGTGTTCCCTCTCTCTCTCTGGCTGTCTCTCTCTGTCAAATAAATAAATAAAATCTTTAAAAAAAGGATCTCATTCAGGATACTACATTACATTTATTTGCCATGTCTCTTTACAGACAATTTCTCAAAGTTTCCATGTTTTTGATGTCTTTGAAAGTTTTAAGGAGTATTGATCAGTTGTCCAGTCAAAATGTTCCTCTACTAGGGTTTGTCCAATATTTTTTTGTCATACTTAGACTGAATTTATGGATTTTTAGGAGGAGGACCATAGAAGCAAAATACCATTTTCATTGTATCAAATCAAAGCTCCATACTATCAACATGACGTCACTGTTAGTTTGTTTTTTTAAGATTTTATTTATTTATTTGAGAGAGAGAGAGAGAGAGCACAAGCAGGAGGAGCAGCAGAGGGAGAGGGAGAAGCAGACTCCCCACTGAGCAGGGAGCCCCACACGGGGCTTGATCCCAGGACTCTGGGATCATGACCTGAGTGGAAGGCAGACACTTAACTGACTGAGCCACGCAGGTGCCCCAACATGACATCACTGTTGATCCACAAGTAAAAGCATCTGGCCATGGTGATTTCTTTTTTCAATTCCTTTAATAGACATGGGCCTATTTAATATCTCTATATCTATATAGATATCTTTTTGTGTGAGTTTTGTAATTTCATCTTTCAAACATTGGTCCATTTCATCTAATATGTTAAATATTTGGGCACAGAGATGCTCGTGTTATTTCTTTACTATCTATTTAATTTTCATGTAATCAGTATGACAACTTTTCTTTCATTTCTAATGTTGGTAATTTTTCTTTGCTTTCTTTTTTAGTTAGCATGGCTAAGGTTTATTAGTTACATTGTTCTTTTCAAGGAACTAATTGATTTTGTTCCTGTTATTTCTTTGTTTTTAATTTTATTTATTTTTGCTATAATTTTATTATTTCTTCTGCTTTCTTTAAGCTTTATTATTTCATCTGCTTTCTGGTTTCTTTAGGTTTTCTAAAGAAAACTTAGAATCTTAGTTTTCTAAGATGTACACTTAGATTATTATTGATTTTTAGGTATTTTTTCCCAAAAAATGCATTTAATATTATAATTTTGTCTCTAAGCACTGTTTTCACTGCATTCCACAATTTTGTTTTGTTATCATTTTTATTTAGTTTAAGGTATTTAGAATTATTCCTTGAAATTCTTTTTAATCCATTATTTAGAATGTGTTTTCTAATCTCCAAATATTTTGGAATGTTTCACTAGCTTTCTGGTATTGATTTCTAATTTAACTTAATTGTGAGCAGAGAAAATATTTGTTTGATTTCTCTTCTTTAAAATTTGTTCAGATGTGTTTTATGGTTAGAGTTTGGTCTATTTTTTTATTAACTTATTTAATTTCAATTAATTAACATATAATGTATCATTAGTTTCAGATGTAGATTTCAGTTATTTATCCATTGCATATAACACCCAGTGCTCAGTACATCGCGTGCCCTCCTTAATGCCCATCACCCAGTTACCTCATCCCCCCCCACCCATTTCCCCTCCAGCAACCCTCAGTTTTTTTTTCTATTGTTAAGAGTCTGTTATGGTTTTTCCCCATCTTGATTTTGTCTAATTTAATTTTTCCCTACCTTCCCCTATAATCGTCTCTTTTGTTTCTTAAATTCCACATATGACTGAAACCATGTGATAATTGTCTTTCTCTGACTAAAATTTGGTCTTTCTTGATGATTACTTCATGTAAGCTTAAGAAAGTATTCTGCTCTTTTAGAATAGGATATTCTATAAATATCAATTATATTATGTTGATTGATAATTCTCTTCACGTTAGCTATATCCTTGTTGATAATAGTGGGTTTACTTGTTCTTGCAGTCCTATCAATTTTTGCCTGGTATATTTTGAGCTCTCTTGTTAGGTACATACATGTTAATAATTATGTATTCTTGTTGAATTGATTCCTTTATCATTATGTGATGCCCTCCTTTAGTACAGGTAACTTATAGCAGTATTCCCAATTCCTTCCTCCTATTCTTTATGACATTACTGTCATTTACTTCACTGGTCCTTATGCTATAATCACTCAATCACCTATTACATAATTAATGTTATTTGCTTAAACAGAGTTAACTTTGAGATCAATTAAGACAAAGAAAAATACAATTCATTTTACCTTTATTCCTTCTCTGATGCTTCATGTAGATTCAGGTTTCTGACCTGTATAATTTTCTTTCTTTCTTTCAAACATTTTTTCTAAGAATCCTCTCTCTAGATCTCTCTCTCTCACCCCTCCCGCTCCCTCTCTTTTTCTTTTTGTGATAAAGGCTTTATTTCCCCTTCATTTTGAAGGATAATCTTGCTCAAAGAAGAATTCTAGATTGCTGGTTTATTTGTTGTTTTTAATTAAATGCTTTAAATATGTATATTCTAGCTTACATGATTTTTGATGAGAAGCAATTTTAATTATTATTTTTGTTCCTTTATCTGCAAGATATTTTTATTTTGTTCTTCTTCACAATGTATTTTTGTTTTTGTTTTTCTGTTTGTTTTGTTTTGCTTTACAGTACTTTAAATATGATATACATGGGTGTATTTTATACACTCATCACCCATTTAGCCCATTCCCTACCCACTTCCCCTCTAGCACCCCTCAGTTTATTCTCTAGAGTTAAGAGTCTGTTTCATGGTTTGCCTCTCTCTTTTCTCTCCCTATTTTCATCTGTTGCATTTTTTAAATTCCACATACAAGTGGAATCATATTATATTTATCTTTCTCTGACTGACTTATTTTGCTTAGCACAATACACTCTAGTTCCATTCACATCATTGCAAATGGCAAGATTTCATTCTTTTTGATGGCTGAGTAATATGCCATTATAGATCTATATCACATTTTCTTTATCCATTCATCAGTCAATGTATATTTGGACTCTTCCCATAATTTGGCTATTGTTGATAGTGCTGCTGTAAACATCGGGGTGCATGTGTCCCTTCGAACCTATATTTTTGTATCCTTTGAATAAATACCTAGTAGTACAATTGCTGGATCATGGGGTAGTTTTAGTTTTAACTTTCTGAGGAAACTCCATACTGTTTTCCAGAGTGGCTGGACCACTTCACATTCTCAACAACAGTGTAAGAGGTTTCCTTTTTCTCTACATCCTTGCCAACACCTGTTGTTTCCTGTGTTATTTATTTTAGCCATTCTGACAGGTGTGAGGTGGTATCTCATTGTAGGTTTGATTTGTATTTCTCTGCTGGTGAGTGATGTTGAGCATCTTTTCATGTGTATATTAGCCATCTGATGTCTTCTTTGGAAAAATGTCTATTTGTGGCTTCTGCCCATTTCTTAACTGGATTATATGGTTTTGGGGTATTGAGTTCTGTATGGATTTTGGCTACTAATCCTTTATCAAATATGTCATCTGCAAATGTCTTCTCCCATTCCAAAGGTTGCCTTTTAGTTTTGATGAGTGCTTCCTTCACTGCACAAAAGCTTATTATCTTGACTAAGTCCCAGTAGTTTATTTTTGCTTTTGTTTCCCTTGAGTTGAGAGTCGTATCTAGTAAGTCGCTATGGCTAATCCTAGGTGTAATTTTTTTTCTTTTCTTTTTCTTTATTCTTTTTTTTTTTTTTTTTTTTTTTTTTTTTTTTTTTTTTTTTTTAGTATTTATCCTTGTTGGCGTTTCCTAAGCTTTTTTGATATGTGGTTTTGTGTATGTCATTGATTTTGAAAAATCTTCACTTATTATTACTACAAATACTTCTGCTATATTTTCTTTTTTTGTCCTTCTGATATTCCAATTGCATGTGTCTTACACTTTTTAATTATCCCAAGGTTTTTGGATATTCTGTTTTATCTTTGGCATTCTTTTTCCTCTTTGCATTTCAGCTTGGGAAGTTTATATTGACTTATCTGCAAGGCACAGATTCTTTCCTTAGCCATTTCTAAACTATGGACTATCCCATTAAGGCATCTTTATTTCTATTTTACTATGTTTTATTTTTAGCATTTTCTTTTGATCCTTTCTTAAGTTTTCTAACTTTTTGCTTACATTACCCATCTCTTAGATTTGTCCTCTTTTTCCATGGGGCCCTTAACATATTAACCATAGTTTTTTGTTTTTAATTCCTGTCCATTAATTCTAAAATCATTGTCATAAGCTATGCTGGGTTTTTTTGTCTTTGGTCTTTCTCACTTTCTCCTTCTCTTTCTTCTTCCTTCCTTTTGTTCTTTCTTTCTTCCTTCTATTGTTTTTTAAGTATGTTTCAAAAGCTTTGATTCTCTAAAATGAACCAAGTTTACTAATAGAGAAACATAATTTAAAATTAAGTAACCTAGCAATGTAGGAGTAGACATGGAGTAGACAGTAGACATTGGTAACATAATTTTTTTTTTGTATTCCAGTCTATGTTTTCTAGGCTGTTTAAATAAGTTAGATCACAAATGTAAAAACAAAGAAACAAAAATATTATCTTGTTGGGCAAAAGGATGGCATAAAATAAATATTAAACTTAAATGCTGAAAGAGTTGCATATGCTATTTCCAGCATGAGGGCAAAAGAGAAACAAACTTTTATTTTTATTAAGTAACAGTATTGTTGACCAAGTAAAATGAAATAAGGAAGGCCAACGAAATACTTTGAAAATCTACTAAATGTAGGAATTCAGGTAAATATATAGCCAAGGCTAGCTTAAACTTGACAGAGAAGATAAAATCTAGTTAAACAAACAAACACATAGAGAATATCATAGAACACCACTATAAGGTTCTGGACCCAATTTCCAACATATACGGATTCAACCCCCAAACTACCAAGCAGTGCTCTAATACCAGCTGAGTGTCCTACAATTCAATTAAATTCTAATGCTTTTTACCTTGAGACAGCATTAGACTCACAAGTTAAGGGTTTAGTTCTGCTTCAGATCACATTTACAAATTTAGGTTATCACTATGCTTTTGACCAATTGGCTGTAGGTCAGATTTTTGAACCACCCCTCTTTGGGTCTGATTAATTTGCTAGAAAGGCTCATGGAATTCAGAAAACCAGTTTACTCACTAGATTACCAGTTTATTATGAAAGGATAAAACTCAGGAATAGCCAGATGGAGGAGATACAAAGGACAAGGTATAGGGAGAGGGATTGAAGTTTCCATGTCTTTTCTGAGTGAATCATTCTCTCCAAATCTCCATGTGTTCATAACCCAGAAGCTCTCCAAACCCTGTTGTTTTGGGTGTATGTGGAGGCTTTATAACATAGGCAGGATTGATTAAATAATTGACCACTGGTGATTGACTCAACTTCAAGCCCCTCTACCCTTCCCAAAAGTCAGGGGATGGGACTGAAAGTGCCAACTCTCTATTCCTATCTGGTTTCCCTGGTAACCAGCCCCCATCGTTAGGTGCTTTCCAAAGTCAACTAAGTAGGTAAACCCAATTGTGGTAGAAAGGGGCTTGTTATGAATAACAAGACACCAATTTCACCTTTATGGCTCTAAAGCATTTTCAGAAACTGAGAACAAGAGACCAAATATTAAGACACAAGATGATCCCGTTGTTCTTATTACTTGGGAAATTCCCAGAGTTTTGGGACCTGTGAGCCAAGACCTGTGAATACAGACCAAATAAATATGAAAAATATATTTTGGTCATCCGAATGACCAAACATATATTTCTTATAAATCACAATATTACAACCACACACAAACAAAACAAATCTTCTGCAGAGCTGAATCTATATGGTTTGATGGTTTTAATGCTGGCAATGAGACATGCAAATGTAACTTCTCTATTTGGTACTGGAAAGACTCAGCCTGAGCACTTGTTTGCTGAGTTGTTTCAAATTCTTTTCATACGCTCCCTGGAAGATCAGTAGAACAACTGTGTAACCTCCACATCTGTTGAGCATTAACTCCACAGTCATGGATTTCTATTTTCTTTCCGGCTGCATGCCCTATAAATCTGAGTTGAACTGGAGAAAGAAATAACAGAACAAGATACAATAAAATACAAATAGCTGGATATTTAACTTCTTAGCACTATCAAATTTAAAAACAATCATGAAGGTATATTTTTGCCTTTACAAACATTTATTTTCCCTTCACCTAATAAAGGTCCTGTGTTCATTGCCAGAATTGTGTCCCTTTTTCTACTATTTTCTCCTCTGTTGGTCCCAGGAACAGAGCTGTTTTCTGTTGTGGTACCAAAGGAAAGAGCATCCATTTGTTTGAAATAGAGCACTGCCTCAAAGTGTAAAATATTTATCATATAGCAAAGATAGGAGCTACAGAACAAACAAGACTGATTAAAACAGAAGCATTCTTTGTTCTTGCTGTTGTTTTGTTTTGTTTTGTTTTGTTTTTGATTTTCTTTCTTGAGTAATCTAGCACCTTTGCTGGGAGTTTAAGAATGTTAAAGGGAAAAAGAATGTTCTATTTTTGTTAAAGAATATATTGTTGTAGACATTTGAGAAACAAAATATCATGAGATAATGCCTATAATATCTCAAGTTATAACCAATGGTTACTATTCTCCTGGCTACTCCATTGTCCATGTTGATTTTTTCATTTCTTTTGATAACAACTAGAAACTACTTAGGGGTGCCCTGAACCATAGTAAGTGCACATAGAGCTGAAGTATTAAGATATTAAGAAATAAATGACTACATTTTAAATAAGAACTCCAAATAAAATTTCTGCCTGTCCAGTGAGTCTTGATAACCAGTTTCTATTTTCTAAGTCTTATCATCTGATTAGCAGGCCTCCCAAACTTTTCCATCCACACTAACATTTTGTATTAACTCTGGTCACTAAAGTGGAAGCACCAGATATTTCAGATAAATTCTCGTGATATTTCTAACATACTGTCAGTGACCTGAGGGACTCAGAGGGGTGTATGAATTCACATTTTTAAACTTTCAAAAACCTTTGAAAATTGTCTTTTTAAAGGCGTATGCTGAAAAAAATGCTTTAAAAACAGTAAATAGCTAGAGAATTTCAGTAAGTAGAAGAGAGGAATATATCACTGGAGTCTTGCTGTTCTTTCCTATTAATAGCTTATTTTTTCAATTTCATGGCTTTCTATAGATGCAATAAAAACAGATATTAGAATACAGAAATATATATATATCGAGATTCAAAATGAAACTATTTGTTAAGATCTTTGAAATCTCACCACCTTGATGTTATTCTGAGTTTCTTTCATGCTTAAATATAATAGCAGTGTTGTTAAGAGAGGGTGAGGAAAAATATGCAAGATTTCTTTGGTATGTAACTGAAATACAACAGTAAACCCTATTAATGTCATGCTTTATATAAAAATGGACTAATCCATTTTTATTTAAAATATTTGTGTACAATTCCATATACAAATTTGATAAACATAAATTCTTCTGGTTTTTGTGTAAGATCACCAAATTCTTCTCACTGCCACATAAAAATCAGAAGTCTGTGACTTACCTGAATTTGGTGATAGCCAGAAACCAGAAGGATTTACATTTCTTCACTCATTGAAAAATATATTTGCAACTTCAATCTGATCAAGCAATAAAAATTTCTTCTCAATGCAGAGATCCATACATACGCGGGATAGAGAACACTCAATATTGAGTACTGTTCCTCAAATTACTGAGCACATTCAACTGCATCAAAATCAGCTTTTATAGCCCATACAGCTTGAGATTATTATAATCAGAATTTTATGAGTGGATCTATGAATATGTATTTTAACAACATTTAAGAGAATGCAAGCATTGGTATTTCTAGGTTGAAATTCAAATTACACAATCATCATTTTATAGAGTTTATTGAAGTGAGCCAAACCCGATGGTTATTAATAGTTGAGAGTTGCACTTAAAATAAGATTTGAAGCAATTATATGGGACTGGACAAACATTCTGTAGTTACTAATTAATACTGAAATAACAACAAAAAGATAACATAGTATAGACCATTTTCACAAATTTTAACTAGTGCACACAAATGAGAATCAGATCTTAAAAAATAAGAACAGATTAAACTAGAGCAGATACCACCACACGTATTAAATTGTTAATATAATAAACTTTACCTCCCCCTTTATTTTGCCTGTATCGAAACCTCCTTTTATAGCCCATGTATTCTTGATTTTATGAGTCTTGATAGATGACAGATTGCATTACCTATTTTAGGTGCTGAATATACCAGATTCTTTTTCAACCTCTCTTGCAGCTAGGAATCAGGCAGCTAGGCTCCTCAAACCAGACAGCTCAACCCTTGATAATGAATTGGGAACTAATAAAAATACCAGCAGTAATCAGGGTAATCCTTTTTCTTGATTTTGTAGATATAGAAAAGTGAAGTTCCTGGAGCAGCAGGGACAGCCAAAGTGGTTGGTCATTGATGACAGCTGTGAAGGTTGAAGCATTATAGTACCCTGTAGTGGTATTCCCACTATACTGGTTCTACACCTTGTTTGGACTTGGCTTCTGGTCCGGTAGCCTCTGATCATGGTTAGAAAACCTCTCAGTGATTCTGGGAGCCAACCAATATCCATTCAATAAATTTATTGTCTGCCCTAAGCAATCAGAGGCACTTCCAGCTACTAATAGTAAGATTCCTGACAGATGGATTAATATAAGAATTTTTATGTAGGGCCGCCTGGGTGGCTCAGTCATTAAGCGCCTGCCTTGGGCTCAGGGCGTGATCCCGGAGTCCTGGGATCAAGCCCCACATTGGGCTCTGGGAGCCTGCTTCTTCCTCTCCCACTCCCTCTGCTTGTATTCCCTACTCGCTGGCTGTCTCTCTCTCTATCAAATAAATAAATAAAATCTTAAAAAAAAAGAATTTTTATATAAATACTTTTTATTTATATGTAATTTAAAAATGTGAATCTTATGCATTCTTTAGTTACTGCTTATATTAATGTTTGTTAAATACATATTACTTATAAGTTGTTCTTATTTTGTAGTGCAATGTTAAGTAATTTTTGCTGTATGGTAGGCTATCTACATTGGCTGTATTACTCCTTACAATTAATCTTTACATTATTTTGTTTAAATCTTATAAATATCTTGATACTCAATTTAGACAAAAGAAAAAAAATTAAAAATTAGATGATTAATCCAAGGTCACAAAGTCAGAAAATGGAAATAGAACCAATGTCTTCTAAAATCCTGAGATTTTCAACTTATACTATGCTGCCTTTAAAATGAGTTCCAAGGAAGAGGAAAACAGACATCAATCTAAAGGAAACTCTAATTTTTGTCCATGGGAAGTAAGACTAGGCAATGTAGAGTTTATTGAAACTATATATGCATGTATCTATATCTGTATTTTCAAAGTCTTACAGATCCTCAATGGCCCACATATTTTAAATATCAGTGCCCAACTTTCTCTTGGAGAAAGCTTAGAGAAATCATGTCCATTCGTGCTTAAAAATAAAATAAATAAAATAAAATAAAATAATAAAATAAAATCCACATTGCTGTCACAGTTAAATTTCAATAAAATTCTGAGAAGGAGAGAGAGGAAGGGAGAATAAGAAAAAAGTTCATTCCACTTATCTTAGGTCAATATCTGATTTTCCTTCATTATGGTCTAATGGAGTTTTAGAAGTTGATATGTGAAAGAATAAGCAAATATCAGCTGCCACAAGATTTTCGAAGTTTCTGTCAGCATGCAGCCTGAGGCAGCACTGAGGGCTGTGAGGCTATGAATGGGAAGCAATGTTTCCTACAGGCAAACAGCCACCGCTCTCCTAATTTTTTTCTTTCCTTTCCTGAGTACATCTCCTTAGACTCCCATGCTTGTACCACTCTACAGCAGTTACTCTAGTACTGACAGTGGAGTTTGCATTGCAATCAGAAAAATAATTCACTTTATTTGATTTCTGAGTCTCAAATTAACAGTCTTTAATGCTTATGTTTTGCTAGACTTGCAACAATGAATGTCATGGAGCTCTCTCTCAGTGCTGTGCCCTAAAGCTTCTATTCTTTGTCACTCTTAGAAATTTAACTAGAATACAACAAAGGAACCATTCCTGGTTGCCAACTCATAAAACTACCTGACACCTGAGCCTGCTCACACATTCACTTGTTCAAACCTTCCAAGGTTTCAGCTTACACTCTTCATGTTACAGCTGCTTTCTGTCCCCACCTCACTCCCAACTGCTTGAGCCAACACACACATGTATACACACATATACACACATCTGTGCTATCCCAGCTTCTGAATATTCTCTTATTTATATTAGTTATTTAAAAAAATAAAATCTGCTTGGCTATATATTAACCATTCAGAAGAGACTGACCTCAGGATAAGATGAACTTTTGAATTTCAAACTGCTTCAGCCTATAACATCACTAGCCATGAAGCTTTCAGTTAGAACTCATACCTTTTTATTGTACTTTGGACACAAGACCAAGAGGACCCTCTTGAGACCCAACAGCTATAAACCATCTTTACCTGACATACTTCAACTCTCAGAGGTTCTCCTGGCTGCTCCAAGTTTGACATCTAATCCCACTTCTGTGAGAGTTTATCAGAGACAATGGAAGATCTTCATAGGCAACTGTTAAAAAAGAGAAAAGAAATTAACGGAGAGAAGTCATAATTCTACGTATTTCACTTCTTGTTCTCTCAGCCTAAAGGAGAAAAAAAGACAAAACCTATTTAACCTTTATAATTCATTTAGAATATCTAACTGGCTGACAAGGAGAAATAGAGTGTTCTGAGAAGTGGAAATGTACCTAGAGCTGAAAGTTTTAGCAACAGTGACATAATAGCATAAGGTTCTTAGAAGAGTGGGAGTGTTCAGAGAAATTGCAGATTATAGCAATTTATTAAAGTGCCTGTTAGAAAGTCATATTCTCTTTAATTGCACAAGATCTAGTTAAGAATCTAAAGGAGAGGAAGCATTTTCTCTCTTTCAGCCCCATACCATCACTACTTTTCAACTTTATAGATTAGAATTACAAATCTTTATTGGCCAAAATGCCAGGATAATTTAAGGCACCATAACCACAGGGTTTGCACTCCCACAGGACTTAATGATCATAGCCCAAAAGGATAAATCAAAGCTTGGAGAAGTATGGGACCGTTCCTTTTCTTTACAGGAATACAATTAATTTTTCTTTCTTTACACTTTCCCTTTGGGATTCCTTTAAATTGCAAATGCTGGCATTGAGACAAGCTTGAGAGTAATATTTGGTTTCCTAGTCTGGAAACCTTGCTTGAAATGATTGGAGATTTATAAAGAGTTGGTGGTAGAAGAGCATGTGAGCACGTTCTTCTCCTTCATGAACTTTCTTTGGGTTTATGATCCTGGCCAATATGCCCACAGAAGAAATCTCAAGTCAGCTCTCCTCTAAGCATTGGGATTAGCTTTCCTTTTCTGCTTAATCTTCTCATTCACGAATTTGCTCAGGATGGGTAATAAGAATTGGATTCAGGCTTGGTTTTAAAATGTTTAGGACTGGGTAAAGGAGGTCTATTTTCCATATAGGCCTTCAAGTCTATGTTGTTTAGGGAAAAAGATCTCAATTCCTTATGCTTAGTTTACTAACATTTTATATTAGAGAATGGAGTTGCACCTCATAATAAAGTGCTTATTTGTCCTGATTTGTTCCTTGGAGATATCAGAGGGAGAAATTGTCAGTCAAGAAAAGGGTTTAGAAATTCCTGTGTGTCATGATATTCCTGAATAAATGAATTGCAACCCTTTTCATAGGTACCGGCTCTCTAAGTGGTGTTTTCCAAAGATACCAGCTGAAGGAATCAATTTTGCTCAGTCCAGCTCCTTAACAAAAGTCTCCAGGTATGGCTCCTTCAAAGTATGTTCTAGCTGCAGAGATCCCCTGTATCCCAGATAGTGCCATTTGTAGTGGACAAAATAATTTTCCCTCTATTCTTCTAGTTTCTTGGCTGAGACACCCTCCCCCTTCTGAACCCCCCATTATAAAGACCAATTAACAGGAGAAAATCTAACCGAAGTTTAATAACTACATAACCCCTATATACATGGGGGATACTTAGAAAAACTGAGTAACTCCTTAAAATGACTCAAGCCAGCCACCTTAAATACCATCTTCAGCTAAAGACAAAAGATGTTGAGGGGAGGGAAGCCAATTATGGAAGATTGTTAGGCAAAATACAGCAAAGAAAGGTATGGTTGCTATGCAGATTTAAGTCACTGTCTTCTCCATTGGTAAGAGTTTCCTAGAGATTTGGGCATCCTGAACTTACAGGTATAGAGAGAGAGATACCTTTACAAATGGAGATTCCCTTTGTAAATAGAAATGTCTCTTAGGAAAGGTTACCTACTTCGTTTTCAGAACTCTTCCTATATCTTCTGTTTCTTAAAAATAATCAGCTCGAAATAATCCTTATGTGAAAGAGACATTATTTTGTGGTGGTATATTCTGCTCTCCTTTGACTTCTTTGGGCCATCTATAACCAGTCATTGAGCGAGGTGAGGACAGAAAGGTCCAGACACTTCTACCTGACATGGGGCACTCTGTCTGGCAATAGTCACTCTAGAGTTCCTCTCCAGGCTGGTTAAAGCTTTGTAAGATCATCATAGTGCATCCTTTACCTCAACCCAATCCTTGGTCCTCTCCTTTCCTTTTAAAGGTTTTTTGTCTCTAATAAATATCTTGAACCCTAAACTCTGTGTCAGCCTCCATTCTGAAAAAGGCAACGTATGATACAAAAATATGCATAGAAAAGAAATCAGAGGGATATAAGCCATAAAAGACTTTTAATCATAGGAAGCAAACTGAAGGTTGCGTGAGGGGAAGAAGGTGAGGGGATGGGGTAACTGGGTGATGGACATTAAGGAAGAAATGTGATGTAATCAGCACTGGGTATTATATACGACTGATGAATCACTGAACTCTACCTCTGAAACTAAGAATACACTATATATTAATTAATGGAATTTAAATAAAAATAAAATAATAAATATAGTGTATGTATATGAATGTATGTGTGTGTGTGTGTGTGTGTGTGTGTGCTCACACATGTATGTGGCACGTACCTGAAAGCAGGAAAAACTGACTTCTGTCCTTAGTCTTCTTGGTTGGGGTCCTAGTTCAGGAACTGTAGGACACAAACGGTAAACCCATCAAGCATTTCTTTTTCCTCGAGTTTTAAAAATCTTTCCTCTGCATTGTTTCAAGGGAATTTTAGCCACTTAAAGTTTTCATCAAATGCTGATGTTGAATCTATGTTTGCATTAGCCACTACAACCAATGATCAGAGCAACAAAAAGTTTAAGAACTTCCATATTCAATCCATATTGAATACATTTACTTTTTGTGTGCATGTGTGTGACTACTCCTGCTATGAGAAGGTTTAATAGTCTGAAGCCACTTGGCAAAGGGGAAAATAGTTAAGGGGGATGATTTTATGGTCATCTAATTAGTAAGAATTGGGAGAAGTAAACCGGCATGGTCAGTGCCTGGCTGCTTATGAAAATATCTATTCTACTGGATCTGGTTTAAGAATTGGTAAGTTAAAAAAAATGTGTTGCTGACAATAGCTGTTTATAGCTATTTCGGAATGGGGGGTGAACAAGAAGAAGGGGTTGGGAGACGACACACAGATAGAGAGAGAGAGAGAAAATGGATGTTGAGACTTTGAGAGTTGATTACATGTCCGTAAGGGTTAGCAGGACCTTGAATGATAGATCACTATTACCAATTCCTCTGACAGCTATGTCAGTGTTCATTTATGGACATTTATAAACAACTGTAGAATCTGTGGTTATATTTCACCTACATCACCCATATAATTACCACAAAAATTAGATAAATTTTTAAAAATTTGATCCCGTTCTTGGTTTTGGTGCCTGTTTCTCTACTTGAAACATATAGTCTGCTGTTTCTTCCCTGTGATGTCTCAACACATGCATAGTTAGGTTTGTGATATGTACCCTATTGCTCTAGATATAACTGAGTAAATCTGTACCAATCCACTAATCTCTGATTAAATGGCAGTAGAGGTTCTTTTGACAATTACTTAAATATGTGCAATAAGTAACACAGCCCATATTAGACCCTCAGTGATTGGTAGCTATTGATATATTATACTGATGCTATATTATTGACACAATCATCCTCTTTTTACCATCTTTTTAACTTTCTGATTGCTTCTATTCTGCCACCTTCTTAAATTTGTCTACTTTCTAAAACCACATAATTATATATGTGGGATCCCCAATGTTATATGTCTTTTTCCTGTTTGTTTTCCTCTCCTCTCACCTCCATTCCCATCTCCTCACCTTGTCCTCTTCCCCTTTCCTCTTATGTCTTTTCTCCGAACCCTCTCTGTTTCATCCACTTTCTGTAAATAAATATTCCCCAGTTGTGGCTTCTAACTTGTCCTGCAATCCCATTCTCATTAAATATCTGTAAAAGCTGAAATTTTGAAATTGATTTTCTGATGGTTAATGAAATAGAATATGGAAAAAAGGGCTGAGGTGCTGAACAGATCTGATCAATTCTGTTCTTTGTCCCCTTTTTATTTAAAAATAAGAATTTCACTGGGCAGGGAAGAAGGGAAGGCAGAAGAGAAACCATGGTTCTCCTTGAAGGAAGAAAAGTAGATAAAAATAAAGCATTGTCCCCTAAAATTATAGTAATTTTAGAATGATAATTTGCAGTTTGCAATAGACTTTTCATGTACCTCATGGCCTGCTTATGTCCATGTTAGTGATGAGGAAACTGGTATTCAGAGAGGCTGATTTCCTTCTGTAAGAGATGCCCTGTACTCACTGCATCAGGAAGGAACTCAGGTCTGCAGATGGAACATGATCCGGCGTTCATTCTATCTGAATGAAGATAGATCCGTGTGAACACATAAAACATAATATCACTTAAAGATGCTACTGTTTCTGCCAAGTCTGAATCAGAGTCTGGTGTTAAGGCTTGAGGTAAAGGACAGTCAGAGAAAAGTTAAATGGCTTGTGTGCGATAACTCTGCTTACCATGATTCATTGTGCAGATCAAGTACAGCATTTCCATGCACTGGATGTCCTGACCGTGGTGTTTTCTCCTAAAGTAAAGAGAGCATTAGACTTTTGTCAGTGGAAGTCTCAAAGAGGACTTCTCCTAAATACTGTCTTGTGTGGGGCAGATAAATTAAATCTGCCTCTGTCTCACCTAAAACCAGATTCTAACTTACTTTATTAGAGTCGATCTAGTATTGAATGTCGCAAGCCTTGACTTCAAACTAGGCTGTATTTATGGTTCTAGAGCACACTGGCAGTGACATTTTGGATGCTTTATTTGATCTCTTTAAACCTCAAATTCCTTATGTGTAAAATGAGAGAATAAAACCGTTCTTTTCAGAATTAATTGATTTATCACATATGTAAGCACTTGATTCAGTGCCTAAACACAGTGTCATAGTAGCTACTATCATCATCATCATCATCATCATCAGGTTATTACTGAGCTATTGTGAAAACGACATACATTTTAGAGTTAAGCTGATGTGGGCTCAAATCCCTTTCTCACCAATTATTCAAAATTGAAATTGGGCAGATTATTTACCTTTCCTTGAGCCATATATTCCCCATGTATTGGATATGTTCCTTCTCTGTGGAATCGGAGTGAAGATTAATTAGGCCATATATGTCAAGTTCATAGCCCTTTGCCTGAATGCCTAATGATATGAAATTCTTAGCAAAATATATTTTTGTTCAAGCTGTTCATCAACCATATAAGGGAGAAAAATAGTGCTTTCAATCTGTGACACTACTACTTCCCTAACTTGCTTAACATTTTTGTAAGCACTTCATTGGTTTATGCTTATATATTACTATCTATACTCTATTTTTCATTTTTGTCTTTTAAATAAAATTTGAAATATACAAATTACAGAAAAACAAAACATATACTTATGGACCTGTTGAGGAAGAAAAGAATTCCCTTCTAACTTTCTAAGTTCTTTGGCCTATTAATAATCACATTAACATAAAACAGATTAGCAGGAGAAAAAAATGTGTACATATGGGGCCCCATAAGAATATGAAACCCAAGGACAAGCTGGGCAATTGAGGCTTTTATGCCATCTTGAGGGGAGGAGTGGGATAGAGGCATGGGGTTTCAAAGGCGAAGAAGGTGATTCATAGGACAAAAAGAAGAGAAATCCTAATCAGATATGCATCCTGCCATACAGATAGTTTATTCAGATAAAAAAGTTGTCTTTTGATAATAGCTCTCTTTCTGGGCCAGGCCCCTATCTAAATTATCAGGTAGTTTAGGGAGATGTGAAAATTCTTCTTGAGTTTGCTGGGTCTTAATTGCTTTCAGCTCAAAATATTTCACATGCCTAAGTGGCACATTTTGGATAAATTTGTTCTGAACCCCTTCTTAGCCAACACAAAGGTAAAGATACATTAACATTTTTAAAAATTTTTTCAAATATCTATTTTCTCTTTTTAGGCAATTAAACATAAACTACTAAAGTTTTATTCTCCATCTCTTCATGCTTCTTTCCTTGCCAAGATAATTACAGATAACTGTATTAATGACATTCATGACTTTATACTTTTTAACATATATCTGTATTCATAAAATATACTACTTTTTGGTGTCCTTGAGTTTGATAAAACTCATCTGAAAAACAACTATATTTTTGTGTTTGGACTTTTAATTGCCAATTTGATTTCTTTAATATTTAGAAAACAATTTTATTTATAATTTCAAAAAATGTTTTAAGATACATTTTTCTAATAAATGTTTGCTTAACTTTTTACTACTGTGGACATAGAGTTTTTATATGATTTTATTTTTTCCATTCTATACATAGCTATACTCTTCCTTCCAATTCCATGGTTACTTATCTATACTTTCTTCCTTTCTTAGTCAAAATTACATACTATTTTATTATTCTTCTTAAATTTGTAGATTATGTTCTTGACAGTTCTGTCTTTATTTTTTTTTATTTTTCTTTAGTAAGTTCTAATTTTTTTCTTAATCATTTTTTTAAATTTGTGATTTTTACTCTTTCTGAATAAAAATTTTGTAAGCAAAATGCTTAAGTCATACTTTACATATATATGTGAATATATATATATTTTTTATATGTAATGTGTACTGATGGTATAACTTTCCCTCAAAGTTGACTTTGTTTGGTCTTCTCTGTGATAATGTAAAAAGATTTTGCTTTCCTTCAATTCTAATGCTTAGTTTATTTCAATTATAATTTCCATTACCAAGTAGTTATCTAGAAATATGTTTTGATATTTCCAAGTGAAAAGAGTTTAGATACAATTTTTTTTTTGCTGTCACATTGGGATCACAGAATGTCACCTCTAAATTGATTCATTGTCATCTTTTACCTCCCATTGTGGCTCAGAATATTAGCAAATTTTGTAAATGTTCTGTTCTTGTAAAAAAAAATTCAGGTATACTTCATTTTATTGTCCATTACTTTATTGTGTTTCACAGATATTGCATTTTTTTTTAAGTAGAAGATCTGTGGCAACCCTGCGTCAATCAAGTCAATCAGTACCATTTTTCTACAACATTTGCTCACTTCATGTCTCTGTGTCACATTTTGGTGATCCTCACAATATTTCAGACTTTTAAATTATTATTATATTTGTTATGGTAATTTATAATTAGTGATCCTTGATGTTTCTATTGTAATTGTTTTCAGGTGTCATAAACTACACCCAAATAAGACAATGAACTTAATCACTAAATACCCTGTGTCCTGACTGCTCCACTGACTGGCTGTTCCCTGTCTCTCTCCCTTTCCTCAGGCTTCTCTATTCCCTGAAACATGATAATACTGAATTTAGGCCAAATAGTCCTACAATGGCCTCTAAGTGTTCAAATAAAAGGAAAAGTTGC